>NC_056741.1:1700922145-1700947145 GCF_019279795.1 Protopterus annectens | reverse complement strand
AGAACATAAGCAAAACATAAGCAAAGCATAAATGTACTTAACATTTGTCAGTGACAATCTTGGTACAGGCTAACGAAGGAATAAAAGCAAAACATAAAAGCATTTTAATGAACGAACATAGTAGATGAATAGAGTAGAATGTTAGTACAGGGAAAGGTAGAGTTGGTTATGTGGGGTGGGTACAAGAGCATTCCCATTGAGATTCTAGGCGTAAGAAAAGTGATTTCTTGAAGGTAGAGTGGTTAGAGGTAGTACGGATGTTTGGTGGTAGGGAATTCCAGAGGCGAGCAAGGCTGAAGGAAAGGAGGTTTTTGCCTGGGGATGATTCTGTTTGTGGACCTCTAGAAGATTTTGATTATTAGACCTTAGAACTCTATTTGGATGGTGCATTTTAAAGGCAGAGGAAAGGGAGGGACAGTTGGAGGGGTTTAGAATAAGCTTGTGGGCTAGAGTTAGTTGAGTATAAGCAAGATAGTTGGGAAGTTCTAACCATTTTAGTTTATGGAGGGAGAGACAGTGGTGAGTGGAAGACTTATGGGTGGTAGCGAATCTAGCTATTTTGTTATAGCAAGAGGTGAGCTGTTTTTTTAAGGAGCACTGAAGATTAGTAAGAAATGGGGCACCATAGAGGAGGGAGGGAATGAGGAAGGAAGAAGCTAGAGTGATTTTAGTGGTAGGTGTGAGGTAGGCATTTTGTCTATATAGCATGCCAAGTTTTTGATGTGTTTTTTTGATGTTCTTTTGCAGGTGGGAACTAAATTTTAGTTGGTTGTCAATGTGGACCCCAAGAAGTTTGGTCTCTGACACTATTTCAAGAGGAGAGTTATTTTGACTGGTAACTAAGAGTGAGTTTATGTTGGGGGGAGGGAGTTTGGAGGGAGTAAATAACATTAATTTGGTCTTTGTGGCTTTGAGAGCTAGATGATTGCAAAGCATCCATTGCTCAGTGGAAGAGAAGGCGTCTTGAGTAAGTTTTTGTAGGGTGGAGATAGAAGAGGCGGAGCAGATGATAGTGGAGTCATCTGCATATTGGATAATGCTAGAGAAAGGGATAGATTTGTGGAAGTCATTAATAAAGATGTTGAATAGAAGAGGGCCCAATATGGAGCCTTGTGGGACTCCGGTAGGGGTGCTTAGGAAGGAGGAAGTTGCTTTTTTCCATTTTACAGCTTGATTTCTGTTTGATAGATAACTAGAGAACCAGTTCAGAGAGGAGGAGGATAGGTAGAGTTTGGAGAGTTTAGTTAAGAGCAGGCTGTGAGAGTAGGCGATATGCGACGGAGTAAAGCTGGAGTTTTTTGAGATGGTCTGCGTAGGGTATCTGCTTGAGGCTGGTAATCCTCTTTGTGAGGTATTTCTGCGGCCTTTCCAGTTGTTGTAGATGTCTTGTGAGGTACATACAAAAAGGGGTGTTGTACTCTATAATGGATCTAATGAGTGATGAGTAGAGGGGATCAATGACCTCTTTTTTTCTGGATGAGAAACCTTTTATGATGAGGTGTGCCACGTAGAAGGATTTCCTGACTACTGTGGCAATGTCATTATCAAAGGAGAGACTACTGTCCACCTGTGTCCCAAGGTCTCTTATCACAGTTTCGGTGTTAAGTATACTAACGCCTATGCTGTAGTTCATGGGTACAGAGTTTTTACCAAAGGGGATGACAATGCATTTTTTGGCAGTGAGCTTGAGGCCATGGCTTTGACACCAGCCATCTGTCTCAGTGAAGCCCTTTTGTAGGATGTCCACATCATTAGGAGTTTCAATTATGGCTCCTAGTTTGCAGTCATCTGCGAACTTCGTTAGCCAAAGACCTTCTGTGTTAGCCTGTACTTCAGAGAAGTAGATACCAAACAGGAGAGGACCCAGGACTGAACCCTGTGGTACTCCACTTGTCACTGGTCTGAAGTCGGATTTGGAGTCTGCTACTTTCACAGTATGGGTTCTGTTAGTGAGCCATTTGGCAACCCATCTTATGACATAGGGATTTATACCTAGTTTAGTGAGTTCATCTATAATTCCAGAGTGGGAGATAGTGTCGAAAGCCTTGGAAAGATCTAGATAGGCTGTGTGAACCACCTTACCCTTGTCTACGGCTTTGGTGACTGCTTCAAAGAAGTCTATCAGGTTTAGCAGACATGATCTGCCTTTTACAAACCTGAACTGGGTGGTGTCCAGAGTTTGGAGATTACCAATGTCTTTGTTTATAAGTTCCATGATGATACGTTCCATGGCCTTGCAGACCAGGCTCATCAGGCTAATGGAGCGGTAGTTCCCGGGGTCTGTGGTGGCTCCCCCTTTGTGTAGTGGGATAACCATCACTGTGCGCCATTCAGCAGGCACAAAGCCTGAAGTGAGGCTATGTTTGAACATGGTACTTAGGTGGGGTGCCAGTTCATTCTGTAGTTCATGTAGAATGCAGCCTGGGATGTTGTCTGGTCCCATGAATGCTGTGTTCTTGGCTTTGGAGAGTGTGTTTTTTACCTGTGCAGCCATGATTACAGGAACTTTCCATTCTTCCGGTATAAAGATGGGCCCTTTAGGGGGTGAGAGAGGGGTAAAGTTAACACTGAACCTATCTGCCAGGATGTTGGCAATATCAGTTGGGTCTGTATATTTAGTGCCATTGTGCTATAACTCAGAGCAGATCTGAGTGTTGCCATTGAAATTCTTGACATAGCTATAGAATGCTTTGTGGTTGTCTTTAGAATCAGTGGTGATTTTATTTTCCTAACTAGCTTTGGAGGATTTTTTGAGGGATCTCAGCTTCTTACTGAGGCTGACCAGGGAGCTCCTCCACTCATGGGATTTTACTCTCTTTTGCTGCAGTTTCTTATAACTGTATTGTCCATCTGCATGGGTGTCATGAAGTTCACCACTTCTGTCTTAAGAAGCATGAAGTTGTTTTTTTGAAATTTTTTACCATGGTTTTCTTAATGGGGGGTGGGGGAAGGATGTGGATATCTAGGGTAATTAGCTTATGGTCGGATCGGACCAATGAGGCGTTGACTTCAGGTGTGGAACACCGGTCACTCATGTTGGTAATGATTAGATCTAGGATATTGTTGCCTCTGGTGGGGGTGTGGATAAGTTGATCCAGGGCATTAGAGTTTATGAATTCCAGAAAGCGTTGAGTGAAGGAGTTGGTACGTGAGTAGTTTTCCCAGTTAATGCTGGGGTAGTTGAAATCACCCATTGGTTGAACCCTAATATTTTCCAGTACATCAAGAAAAGAGGAGTGGGAATCCTGGGGCATGGTGGGTGATCTGTAGCAAGCTACAATTTGGACTGCAGTTTTGCCCAGAGTTAGTTGCACTTGGATAACCTCGGCTGCATTATGCTGAGCAACTAGCCTGGAGGTGTGGATATCCTTAATGAATATGGACACACCTACGCCTTTGGTGTTCCGGTCCAGGTTACATGGCCGAAAAGTGTGGTATGAGTTATAACCTGGTAGTGCAGGGGTGCTCTCTGGACCCTTGAACCAGGTCTCAGTCATTACACAGATATCAATGTTCTCCATTTTAAGGAGTGCCTCGAGTGAGTGCATTTTGAGATTTAGACTTCTAGCATTGGGTAGCATCACCCTCAGGTTTTGCTTGCCTGTTCCTGTTACGGTGGTGAATTTGTCATTTAAACCTTGCCTAAAAAAGGCACTATGGGGGCGGCAAGTACAAACATACATCTCACAGCTATAGAAATATAGCAGCATCACTTTAATGATATTCTAGATGGTAGTTAATATGTTTGTAATGTGATTGTCTCTCTACAGGTAGTGTATAATGAGTGAATCTGTAAAACCTATGTACTTAATAGTATCTTTGTTGGGCTTGTCTTGACTATCAGTGTTTGCTATTAATCAGGCTATTACATGATGTCAGAATATATCCTTCTTGTGACAATGAGGACATGGTACAAAAATAAAATTTATATTTTAACATCTAGATCTGTATGCTTGTTCGGCATGCATGCACTCTGGTCTTCAAGTTAATCATTCTGAAGCAAAATAAGTTTCATTTTCACTCCGTCTCTCTGAAACTTTTTTTCATGTCTTATACTAAAAGTTCATCATGACTTTCACTTTTAATTTTTCACTGCACATTAAAAATGTGCTTCTTACTTAATACTAATATACTTAATATGTTGTTGAATTCCTTCTAACATCTTGTATTCTGAAGTAGAAAGTGTCAGCGTTTTCAGTGACTGAGGCTAAGATGTCTAAATTTTAACCATCACTACACCTACAGCTGCGTGATAACTTGTCTGAACAAGGGAACTGCATTCAAAGGTTTGAGTTGCATCTTACTAGAAGCGAATTGCGGACAAGCCAAAGAAAATTCAGTGTGCAATGTTCCTAAATATCACAAGCATGGAAGCTCAAACGGTATTTAGTACTTTTCATCTCAGACAAGAGAAAAGGCACATTAGCAGTCATGAGAATTCATGTATTCTGTGAGCCAAAGAATAATAATCCATGTATCTGGCATTTGATGTCATTAGAAGTCAAGGAGCTGAAGACACTATTGATGTTTGACACAGAGCAAAAAACGTTGAGTCCTGTTATTTACATGGCTCAATGATAAGTCACAGTATTTTCTTAGGCATTTTAAATTAACAAGACTGAGATATATTAATGGGAATACATAACTATTTATTTTATTTATTTATTTATTTTACATTTGTTTACCAGGATAGTCCGACTGGATACATGTCCATTTTCAGCGGAGGCCCAGGGAGAAAACCTCCAAAAAGACATTCAACAAACTATTACATTTTTACAGTTTAAAATACAAAATAAAACACAAATAAAAGGATTTTTACACAGATGTAAACAAACACTAAAACAGATAAACAAATCATTAAATTTTTACTCAGATGGAAAATTCTAGACAGTGTTTTTAAGAATGATAGGGTACTGAATGCCTAGTAGGCTAACCTGGTAGTAGATCCAAGGAGATCATAGGATTTATAAGTTAAGAAACAATAAAGTGTAGGCAGAAGTCCTCCGTGTGCACACGAGTGATGGTTAGAGTTAGTCTGGATTAGGACAAGGACATAGCCATCGGTTTTTAAAGTACTGAATCAAACTTTTCTTGAACTGAGGTAGAGAGAGTTCAGATGTAAGATTAGCAGGAAGAGAATTCCAAGTTTTGCCAAGAGAGTTAGCAAATAGAGATTTACCGGCTGTGTTGCTGGATTTGAGAGTTTGAACTAGTAGTCTTTCAGATGAACGAAGTGCACTAAGGTTACTGTAGGGGGTGATGAGGTTTTTAAGTATGGGTGTATTATCTGGTTGGTACAGGATTTTGTGTGCAACTATTAGTTGGTTAACCTGAAGTAGGTTAGGCAGTTCAAGCCATCCTAATAGATTTAGGTTATGACAGTGATGAGTTCAGTAGGCTGCATTGGTAGCAAATCTAACAATGTCATTGTAGCTGCTAGAAAGTTTATTAACGTCAGTTTTGCTGAGGTTTGTAAATAGAGGGGAAGCATAGGGAAGGGTGGAGAGTAGATGTGTACGAGCAATTACAGTTCTGGCTAATGGCGATAGGAAGGGCTTGATCCTATATAGTGAGCCAAGTTTTTTATTAACTGTTTTAATAGTTTTATTGAAATGCAGATCAAACTTAAGGTTATTATGGCAATAACCCACGCCTGGGTGTGGGTAATGCTAAATTTACCCACGGTTGGCGTGGTTTGGTCCCGAGGGCGAAGCCCGAGGGACCAAACAAAGCCAACCGTGGGTAAATTTAGCATTACCCACACCCAGAAGTGGGTTATTGCTATTATACCATGACATTATTTAAGAAAAGAAACTATTACTTTTCTTAAATAATGGCATAGTATAATGCCTGTTTACTGCCCTTCCGCAGATGTCTGGCATCCGCGGCAGTTCTGATGTACTGCGCGCCTGCGCAGTACATCAGAGTTGAGCAAAAGCAATGGAGAAAGCAAGATCTCCATTGCTTTTATGTCTCGCTATGTTAAATGAGTTTAACATAGCGACACAGTTTTAAAATAAGCAACGGACATCTCCGCTGCTTATTTTAAAACTGTCTCGCTATGTTAAACTCATTTAACATAGCGAGACACTCAAAAAGCGACAGAGATCTTGCTTTCTCCGTTGCTTTTAAAACACTGTCTCGCTATGTTAAATGGGTTTAACATAGCGAGACAGCTTTAAAATAAGCAACGGAGATCTCCGTTGCTTATTTTAAAGCTGTCTCGCTATGTTAAACCCATTTAACATAGCGAGACAGTGTTTTAAAAAAAAGAGTTATACTAATGGAAAAAAGTCCGGGTGACCGGACCTTTTTCCATTAGTATAACTCGATTTACAACGGGCACGCTGGCCAATCAGCGTGCACGTTTTGGGGGGGGTCATGGTATAATATCTATTATAACTCCTAACAGTTTGGTTGAGGAATCTGGGGAAATAATGGTGCCGTTCTTGGATTTTAATGTAAATGTTATAGGGGCAGACCTGTGAGTGGGAGAGAAAAGCAGCAGTTTGGTTTTATTAGGATTTAACATGAGACAACAGTTAAGGAGCCAATTTTCAACTATGTTAAAAGTATTTTGGGATAGAATCTGCAACTCTGAAGGTGAAGTGTCAGACCATACTAAAGTGGAGTCATCCGCATATTGAATGCATGTTGCATTTGGGATGACCTTATATAAATCATTGATGAAAATGGAAAATAATAGTGGACCTAGTATGGAGCCTTGGGGTACTCCGAGTGTGATGGGTAAAAGGGTGGATAGTTTGCTCTGCCATAGGACAGCCTGTTGTCTACCACTGACATATGATTGAAACCATTGGATGGCCTGGTCCTCTAGGGAGATGTATTTCAAAGTATTTATAAGTATTTAGCGGTTTACCATATCAAAAGCTTTTGAAAGATCAAGAAAGATAGCAGAGGAAAGTTTATTATTGTTTCGGTGTTGGTTAATGACGTTAGAGAAGAGAGGAGGGCTGAGGTTGTACTATGGAATGGTCTAAAGCCATGTTGGGTGTTTTCTAGAAGATTATTACGGATAAGATAGTTCAGGAGTTGATTATGGATGCATTTTTCCATAATTTTAGCCAAGGGTGACAGAATAGCTATGGGTCTATAGTTGGAAAGTTCAGTAGAGCTGTCCCCTTTATGGAGTGGGATGACATGGGATATCTTCCAGACAGAGGGAATGGATGCTTCAGTTATAATTCTATTGATCAGGATAGTAATGGGGTATGCTATGGCATCTGCAGCTTTTTGTAGATATTCTGCAGGGAGGAGATCAGCTGACAGGGTGGTAGGCTTTACTTTTTTAAGTAATTTTTGGACCAAAGATGTGCAAACTGGCTTGAAGTTAAAAGGGAGTTGGGAGCAGGGTGTTATGGCCGGAGAATACGGGCATCCAGGGGATAATTGGTTAGCTAGGTTCTGGATGGTTGTTGTAAAGAAGCTGTTAAATGTATTGGCAATTTCTGCTGGGGTTTTTTGGTTAGAATCCAAGGGGGTAGGAGTGGAGGACTGTCCTGGACTAAGGAGTTTTGTTTATACCTACCCAAAACTTTTGCGACTTGTTTTGGTGTTTTTCCTTGTAGATGACAGTAATAGTTGCTCTTGTCTAATGTGGTGGATGTTTTTGTTTCATTTCTTAGCTGTCTGTATCTAAGTTGAGCTATGGGATTTTTTTTGTGGTCCTCGAAGTGGCCCAAGCCTTATTTCTAAGTAGCATTTTATGTCTGGTTTCTTTTGAGAGCCAAGGAGCAACTTTTGTTTTGGGTCTAATGGTTTGTGCTGGTGCATGGGTGTCAAGGATGGATAGGAATTTGGTATTAAAGTAATTTACTGCTTCTTCAAGTGGTAATTGTTTCAGAACTGACCAATTCCAAGATTTGCGTTCATTTTGGAAATTTGTGCAGTTGAAATTCTTATTGTTTCTTATTGTTTTAAAAATGGACTGGTTGTGGATATCAGCCTTTTGCCTGATTAAATAGGTGAGGAGGTGATCACTTACATCATCAGGCAGGGTCCCACTCTTATATTTGAGGGGATGGGTGTTAACAAGAATCCAATCCAGAATACTTGCTTTATTGTTGGGTTTACTGATCCTAGTGGGGGAGGATATGACCTGTGAAAATCCATAAAGGTTTATGTGGTGAGTGGGGAGTTCTGAGGAACACATGTTCCAGTCTATGTTGAAGTCCCCAAGTACAATGGTTTCTTGGGGGTAATTGCTGGATAACCAATGTAGGATATCTTCAAGGGTATTTATGTTATTGCCTGGGAGAATATACACACAGACGAGATTTATACATTTATTTATTTATTTATTTTACATTTGTTAACCAGGTTTTTGGCTCATTTTCAGCAGAGACTCGGGGAGAAAAACTCCTCAGGACTAGAAAACAATTTATTAAATTTTAGTAACATAGTAGTAACAATCAGCTATAGGATCTTCAAAGCAGAGACCTGGAGAGAAAAAAAGCCCCTCAGGCAATTCAATTATACAGAGTATTAACAATTGGCAGACAGGTATGTGAGTTGTTATAAACAAGGTTTTAAACAATTAGCAGAAGAAAATGTGACTAGTTACAATATTATTTAAGCTGCTTAGAGCAAAATGAGTTAATAGTTAGGCAGATGCTTATTTAAAGTGGGTAGGATCTAGTTGTATAGGAGTTTGGAAGCAAGAAAGGAAAGTAAGAATGGCTAGTAGGAGATGTAGCGGAGGCAGAGTATAGGAGACAGACTAGAGATGTAGGTTGTTTTGAGACTGTAAGAATTAAGAGTGGTTGGAGACAGAGGAAGGGAATAGAAGAGGCAGGGGAATAGTGTTAGATACAGGAGTGTTGGGAGTAATAAAGCCTGGGAGAGAGTTATTCGGGCAGTGTTAGTTAAGTATTTCTTGGTATGGAAAAGGTGTCCAAGTTTCTGATGAGTTCTTTTTACCGAGTTAGTAAGATGGAGATCAAATTTAAGCTGATCATCTATTGTAACACCTAGCAATTTAGTACTAGATACAGCTGAGATGATAGTGTTGTTGCAGGACAAGATAGTAAATGTACTTTTGAGTGTGGTGATGTTTTTAGGGAGGAAGAGTAGGAGCTTATTTTTTTTTTTTTGGATTAAGTGATAGTTTGTTATCACTAAGCCAAGTCTCAATGGTGTGGAAGGATGCCTGGGTAGTTGAGTGGAGGTCAGTTGGGTCATCAGCAATGGTTATAACAGTTGAGTCATCAGCATATTGCACAAGTGATGACTGGGGACAAGAGGAGTAGAGCAAGTTGGTGAAAATATTAAAGAGTAGTGGTCCAAGTATGGACCCTTGGGGGACTCCCATTTGTACAGTGAGAGGGGAGGATAGTGCAGAGAGCCATTTAACTGATTGCAGGTGGGTAGAGAGATAGCTGGAGAACCAGGAGATAGTACGGGGAGAGAAATGTAAGCTAGTGAGTTTATCTAGAAGGAGTGGGTGAGAGACAGTGTCAAAGGCATTAGAAAGGTCAAGGAATCGGCATGAGACAAGTTTATTGTAATCATGACCTAGGGAAACTGTGTTGATGAATGATATGAGTGCAGTAGTTGTACTATGCTTGGGATGGAAACCATGTTGAGTGGGTGTGAGAAGGTTTTCCTGGTGAAGGTAATGCAATACCTGCTTGTGAATGCATTTCTCTAGGATTTTTGAGAGTGGAGAGAATATGGCAATCGGTCTGAAGTTGGATATGTCTGAGGAGTTGCCCCCTTTGTGAATGGGTAGAGTAAAGAAATTCTTCCATACAGTGGGGACATAGGATTCAGAAATGGATCAGTTCATTAAGATGGATACAAGATAGGCAAGAGGTTCAGAGGCAATCTGCAGGAATTAAGAGGGTAGCTTGTCAACAGATGGGGAGCAAGTTTTAAGTTTAGAGAATAATGACTTTACATAGTTAGTTGATACTGCTTTTAGAGAGAAGGTATTAGGAGGGTTTGGAAGAGGTATAGAGTTTGTGGGGGTGCTAGTGTTGTTTCTGGTGGGAGAGTTTATTATGGAGGTTATTGAGTTTATAAAATGATTTTTAAATTTGTTGGCTATGTCTTCAGGTGTTTCACTGGGACATGGGTTAGGAGTGGAAGGGTTTCCTGGATGAAGAGTCTATTTAATAGAGCTCCAGAATTTCTTTGGGTCTGTTTTAAGAGTAGAGGGAGGATTGGCATAGAAGTTTATTTTGTCATAATGGATGATTTTTTTTTATATTTTATTTCTGAGTTCTTTATATTAATGAAGAAGAGAAGGGATCCTAGTTTTAGTCCACATTTTCCAAATATTATCCCGGTCTTTCATGAGGGTTCTGGTAGATTTAGTCAGCCAGGGAGCCGTATTAGATTTGATTCTAATCATGCAAAGAGGAGCAAGGGAGTTAAGAATGAAGAATGTTTAAGAATGTAGTATTGAAGGAGTGGACAGCTTCATCTAAAGGAAGAGTGGTGAGGTAAGACCAGTTAATTTTGGAGAGTTGGTGAATAAAGGAGTTAGGACAGAAATGAGAAAGTGAGTGGGTGGTAATAAATTTATTAGGTTTGGTAAGGTGGGGAGTATGTCTGGTAACTGTTATAGGGCAGTGGTCACTGAGGGCATTTAGAAGGGTTTGGGAGTTATGATAGTTTTGAGAGTGGGAGACCAATATCCATTCAAGAAGAGAGCTAAGTAGGTGAGATTTATTAATGTAGGTTGGGGTTGTGATTAGCTGCTCAATCCCATGAGGGTTTATACAGGAAGTAGTGTTGGGAGCTTGTATTGTAAGCCAATAAATATTTACATCTCCCAGTATAATTATTTCATTGTGGATGGTATGTGAGAGGTGAGATAGGATGTCCTTAAGTATATCAGTATTATCACCAGGGGGAATATAGATTGCTGTGACAGTTATGGTGTTGAAACTGTTAAGTTTGAAGTTGGTCATTAGGAGTTCAGCTGGTGAGAAGGAGGGTAAGTCTAGTGTGGGACTGATTGGGGAGAGACAGTTGGAGTAGAGTATGTAGACTCCTCCTCCTTTTCTTTTAGGTCGATGTAATCTAAGGATATTATAGCCAGGAGGGATGATTTCACTGTCCAGATGGTGTAGTTTTAACCATGTTTCAGTTAGGGTAACTATGTCAGGAGTATAGTTAGCTATCCAAGCATGGAGTTCATGAACATTATTTACAAGGCTCCTGACGTTGATATGGCAGAATCATACTTGTTTTTGTGGGTTGGAGGGGGTGGCAGGTATCTATGTATCTAAATACAGGGGGTTATTATTCAGGGTAGTGTCTGTAGGGCCTGGGTTAGGATGAATGTCACCAGATAGAAGTAAAGGTTTGTAATGTTTTTTTTAATTTGAGTAAGTAGACTTTGTTTTTATGTTTTAAAGGGGAAGGGGGAGATATTTTTATTTTAGGAATGGGAGTAGTGGGAGGAAGGATGGAGGGACAAATTAGTAGATAGGTTTGTGGTGTAGTATTTGAGTTGAGGGGTGTTTGAGGTATGGAAACAGGGATTAGGTAACTGTGAGTGATAGGAGGTGAGGTGATAGAGTATAAGGAGTAGAGAAGGTAAGAGTATAGTTTGAGTTGTAAGAGACATGTCACTTTATGGAATGTAGAACAGAGGAAGAGAGGAAGGGGTGGGAGTAAGGTATAGTAGTCTTTGATAGTGGAATAGTAGGTAAGTGTGGGGAGGAGCAAAGAAGGGAGGTAGTATGAGAACAGGAAGTAGAGGGGTGGGGGATTTGGGAGGAAGTGAAGGTGTATGGTTCTATGGATAGGTATAAAGGTAATGATATGGGGTGGGTGGTGAGCAAAGTGAGCGGAGCAAACGGAGCGGGGCTTGTTCTTAATAATGTGGAGCTTAGTGATAAGAATTTCAGCATTGCAAAACAGGGATGTTTGCAGGGCATTCTTAGACACTTCAAAAATGGATTTGTACAGAACAGCTACCCCAACACCCTTTCTATTGGTTCGATCAATCCTTAGGATGTTATAGCCTGGTGGTATAACTTCTTTATCTGAAGCAGAAGGTTTTAGACAGGTTTCAGTAAGACATAGTATGTCTGGGGAAAGAGCATCTAAGAGGGCATGTAGGTGTTGAATCTTATTGTTTACACTTCTGATATTTAGGGTACTGATCAAGAGTGAGTTTGGGGGTTTGCCTAAGATTTGTGTAATAGTGGGACAGTTAGTAGAGGACCTAGAGCCAGTGGATGAGGATGGGCCAGGATTTGGGTTGATACCTCCATCCATTGTCAAGTTGCATTTTAATCTGATTGTGAACTTTCAGATTTTAAGTAATAGACTGGTATCTTTTGGTTTTAGGGTTGGCATATCTTGTTCTAATGGGATGCTGATACCTAGTAAGTAAGGATTTAGATGGGAGGGGATGTATTAAGTATGTGTGGAGCTATAAAAGTGGAGGTTTGGCCTTTTGGGTACTGGAAACCTGGGTATGTATTATATTCATAGGCAGTAAGAAGATATGGGACAAGCAGAAAGGGTAGCAGAGTACAGTGGTAGTATTTTAAGTGGTTTCATTGCAAGTAACATTGGAATTACTGTGGTTGACTTGTCCCCAGTTTAAACATTTTAAGATAAGATAGAAAGGTTTAGTACTGCAGAGCCTGTTGATGTCTTGGATATAGCTGACTGGTTGAAGAAAGAGGGGTTGTGGTTGTAGTACTATACATTTAGCACCACTGGAGGCGGGTGAGATTTGGGGGCAGGGTGGGGTGCAGAACAAGCCAGAGCGCAGTGAGGGCAAGCAGAGTAGGGCCAAACTAGACCACGAGGTAGTAAGGGTCTGTGTATACTGCGTAAGTGTACTGGAGCTAAAAGTAGGTTCTTTCTTACTTTCTATTAGGTTCCTCTCCTCCTTTGTATAACAATTTGTCTAAAGATTTGTGTTTGTTACATTTTACATTTTTATGGTTATGAGAGTAAATTTCACTTTTATGCCCTGGTAAGACATTTAGTGTTTAAGAGCTCACACATAAAGCATTAAGCTTTCTTAAGCAGTTTTCCACTGAGGTACTCTTTAATGGGTAGTAAGAGACTTAGTAAGCCAAATCAGGAAATAAAGGTTTTCTAAGATATTGATTGGAAGGGAGCTATTAGTGCTTCAGACCCAGTCTGGCTGTGTAAAATCTAAAATGGTGCCTGCCACAGGTAATATTTATTAACTTTGGGATTGGGTTAAGGTAATAAACAGGGAAGGGGGAGGCAGAAACAAGAGTGTGGGCTGGGAGTTCTTATGTACTGCTGTTAATGAGCCAAGATCCAGGCAAAGACAAGTTTGTGTTTAAGAAAAACAATTAAAATTCACCAAGAACTGCTGTGAAGCTGTAAGTCATTTCTTAACAATTTATCAGGTGGAAAAACAGCATAACCTTGTATCTGTAGGCTACTGTACTCTCAATTAAATTAAACACACACAGTATTTGATCAGTTATGGATACTATTTGCTAGCAGACGGGAATAAAAGAGACATGGAAGATGAGTGTGTGGGGGGGTGGCTGCTTACAAGCTAAAGCAGAGTGCTCTCCAGAGGATAATGAATATTAGCTCAAACAGGTAGACACATACATAAAGTTAACTTTAGCTGTTTGTGTTTGCAGACAGTTCAGACCCGGACTGAGCTTTTCATATAACAGTGTATCCACTGGTCGGGTTAAAGATAAAGGTGTTATTGCAGCCGATTACTTAGAGTGGTGTTAGGTCTAGAAGAGAAGAGTACAGAGAAGAGTAAGCACTGCACTGTTGAGATGGTAAAGATACATTATAAAGACTACAAAACAAACTTTGCACAGGAAAATATGTCTTGAATCAACTACTAGTATATGCAAATACTGAGCCAATTGGATAACACATTAGTAAGGAGGGACCTCAGCTGACAGGTGCACAGTCACAGATAAAAATATAGCGAGCAGCACTCTGTCCTGGGTCTGTAATGTGATTCTATGCACCATTTATACCACACTTATATAGATATAATTAGACAGCAGTATGAGCTGTCTACACACAACACATATACAGGAATACTATTAGTTGACAAGGTGCAACTATGCAAATAGCACATACTAATATACTAAACAACTTGGTGAAGACAAATACATGCTAGCATGCCATAGTATCCTCCAGTAATACAGCATAAATCATATTGGATGTCTGTGGAACACAATTCAACATAAATAAGCATAGACAGTTTTAAAACACTTACTGGAGAGACACTGAGGCCTGTAGCAGGGTGGTTGTAGTTGTAAAAATGGTGACTGCCACAGGTAATATTTATTAACTTTTGGATTGGCTTAAGGTAATAAACAGGGAAAGGGGAGAGGGGAAATAAGAGTGTGGGCTAGGAGTTCTTTTGTACTGCTGTTAAAGAGCCAAGATCCAGGCAAAGACAAGTTTGTGTTTAAGAAAAACAATTAAAATTCACCAAGAACTGCTGTGAAGCTGTAAGTCATTTCTTAACAATTTATCAGGTGGAAACACAGCATAAGCTTGTATCTGCAGGTTACTGTCCTCTCAATTAAATTAAACACACACAGTATTTGATCAGTTATAGATACTATTTGCTAACAGAAGAGAATAAAAGAGACATGGAAGATGAGTGTGTGTGTGTGTGTGTGTGTGTGTGTGTGCGCGTGTGTGTGTGTGTGGGGGGGGGGGGGCTGCTTACAAGCCAAAGCAGAGTACTCTCCAGGGGATAATGAATATTAGCTAAAACAGGTAAACACATACACAAAGTTAACTTTAGCTGTTTGTGTTTCCAGACAGATCAGACCGGACTGTGCTTTTCATATAACAGTGTATCCACTGGTCAGGTTAAAGATAAAGGTGTTATTGCAGCCGATTACTTAGAGTGGTGTTAGGTTGGAGAGACACTGAGCTCCTCATGGGGCCTGTAGCAGGGTGGTTGTAGCTGATACAAGTATTATGATACTTTAGTAGAAACTATAGAATTATTAATGGGTTCTTTGACAGAGTACTGGGAAATTGTAATAATCTGTGTTTTGATATAAGGAGTAATTTTATACTAACCATTTTAAGAAGAAACTGAATTTGTATTTTGAAATTAAGTGCTTTGACAGGCATTTTTGGATTCTATGCCCTTTCCAGAAGTTTCAAAGAATGCAGTAAATTTGTGATCCGACAGATCTGTCCAGGTAAAATGTTCAGTTATGAAACTTTTGGGACTGTAATTCAGGTATATCCGTATCCAGTCATAACTCACTTCCTCCCATTTTTACACATGGAGTTGGGTGTGATATCTACAGTGACTTTCCCCATTTCCAGCTAAAATCTCCTACTTCATTTTCTGGTAGTTATGCAGTCCCCACAGATCCTTAAATGTTTTTAGTGCCTGTCCACTCAGGTGGGGCAAGAATATTCTGTCTATGGCCAGTTTTCCTTAGAGGCATACCTTTCAAAAGTCAGCCCTCTTAGTGGATGGTTGGTTAGAGAGGGTGAAACTCTTCTGTTGAAGCTGAGCAGGTGTTGTTTCATCACAGCACATCTCCTCACGGTTGACCAAGTGCCTGAAGACTGACCATGAGATGTTTAGCTCATTGATCTCGGGCTGTACAAATTTGTAGGGCAATGGTAGATTTTACTTATGCCTCAAAAGTTTATCCATTTTCTATCTTCAATTTAATACCACACAGATTGATTCTAGTGCCAGAATATAATTTAAGGAAGCAAGCAGCTTTCGGAAAAGTCACACAATGAGAAGACTACAGCTTCTGCCCACTGTACTTGCCAATGTAGTAAATTGTCTTGCTTGTAATAAACAAAACAGATCCAGAAGCAAGCATTCTAGTCTGAAAGTCATAGTAATTTCAATGCAGAAAGATCAGAAAAGAGGAAAATGCACTTCAACCTCAAGCAGTTCAGTCTGCTTTCCATCCTATGTTCCTGCTCAGCAACTGAAGTCAAAATAAGTATTTCTTCACAAACAGAAGCATTATTCCCTTACAAACACTAAAAGAGTAGTTGTCTCTACATGTCCAATAAAACAGGGATAAAGCCAAATATCTATTCCTTCCAGAGAAAGGAATAAGTCCAGTTGCCTTCTTTCTTAAGCATTTCAGCTTACTTTCTTTACAGGAATACCCACTGCATTCCCTTCTTTCAGCTATATGTAACTGCTTCTAGAGACAATTCAGAACAATCTTCTTCCTCAAGAGTCACCCAATAACTTTGTGTGCAGCTGCCCCTCATTAATTCTCACATAATGCTCCTGTTTTGGGGTCATTATCTTTAAAGGGGTGTTTTATATATATCTCTCTATCTATATATATACATATATAGATATATATATATATATATATATATATATATATATATATATATATATATAGGGTCTATATTATATCATCGAACACTTAAAAAAGTGAACGCTGATTGATCGACCTAATTTAAGTGAAAGCTTACAATCTCGAACTGTCAGATCAGAGATTTTTTTCCCAGGGAAAAAATCGCTGATCTAAAACACATACACACAACACAAGCACACCAAACAAACAGAAATCCACACACATACACCTAAAATCTGATACATAACCCTACACTAAACTATGCACACACCACTAACTACCCACTTACCTTAACCCAAACCCTAACCCTAAGGTCAGTCACTATCGCACACTCACCTCACCTGGTCCCTAATCCTAACTCACTTAAATCCACCCTAACACTCATGTCCACTCAATCGCACACACACCTAACCCGAGCCCTAACTCTAACTCACCTAAATCACCCTAACACTCACATCCACACAATCGCACACTTACCTGAATCCAACCGGTAACTTTCCAACATAACACTGAAAATACCGAAGCAACAGAAACGGACAACCAAATTCTTTCCCTAGGAAAAAAATTTGAGTTTCTGCTGCTTCGATATTTTGCAGTTTCGCGAAAATAAGTTAGATCAATCAGCATTCTCTTTTTTAAGCGTTCGAGGATATAATATAGACCCTATATATATATATATATATATATATATATATATATATGTGTGTGTGTGTGTGTGTATATATATATATATATATATATATATATATATATACATATATATATCTATATATATCTATATCTATATATATATATATATATATATATATATATATATATATATATATTATCGACAGACCATTTGATTGACATTCATTTGGTCGACAGCTAATTTGATCGACAACCAGTATTCAAGACAAAAACTTGGGATTTGCCCCCCTCGCCAATGTTGTGCGACCCTGGAGTTGGTATATATAGTTATGGGGGGTGTGGGGGGCACAGCCCCTCACAATGGGGGGTGTGGGGGCAAAGCCCCCACCTATTTTCTTTAAAATGTGTAGTTTTGTTGTATTTTCATGTTTTAAATGGAAATAGGTGGGGGAGGCTTTGCTGTGCCCCCCACACCCCCCTAACTATATATACCAACTCCAGGGTCGCACAACATTGGGGAGGGGGGCAAATCCCTGTTAAGTGCCTTGAATACTGGTTGTCGATCAAATGAGCTGTCGACCAAATGAATGTCGATCAAATGGTCTGTCGATCTTATGAAGTAGACCCATATATCTATCTATATATATATATATATATATATATATATATATATATATATATATATAGATAGATAGATAGATATGTAGGTGTCTGATTTCCTTAGAAGGACAGCTAGGCTTTCAGCATATGTAACAGGGTGATCATCTGGTAAGCAAGAAAGAGTGAGCTTATGTAAAGGAAGAAATGACCCTGGTCAAATCTTCAGGTATTGGTTTTAGGAATGTGAAAGGGAGGAACAGCATCCTTGATAAGAAAATTCAGAAGGCCTGGTTTGTAACTGTTCATCCAGTTAATTTCTGGCTTAAATTACATCAGTAAGGAGAAGATAATAGCTAACAAAGTCTTTGGGAGGTCAGCCATCAGTAAGCTGTTATCCTGACTGTGGTAGGTTGTTAGTAAAACAGAGTGGCCTATAAGCTTATAGTGACCTGCATGAAACCTTGTTATTCATCACAGAGCAGACTGAAAGTTTCCCTTCATTTGCTCAATATCTATATGCTGTTTTCTGTTTGTTTGCTACACTGTAACCCCCTGATCACTGGAAAAAATACATTTGATGTGATAGGTCCTTGTGTGCACTGCATGTGCATACACAATGGGCTCAAATATTTCAATTGAGATTATTGTGCCTCAGAGAGAAATGACACTCATTTATTTCTTGAAGGATTACTCTTTTTCTGAATTGCAGTGACCTCAGAATTAGAATATACACATAAGGAAGTATGAGGGATGACACCTTCAACATGAGAGGATCTGGACAACTTGCCTCCAGCTAGAAACAACTGTGACAGCATTGTTTGTGTTCTATTGCTCAAAACGCAATATTGAGAGCATGTATGTTTCTCTTGAGCTAGTGAATTTTGTAGAGCATGGAGAAATCGAGCATGTTTATAGAGCTTTCTAGCTTCAGTGTGATACAAAAGACCCAAGAATAAAGTCTGATAGGTGAGTGTTTAGTTGTACATCAATTGCAAACATTACCAGTTTAGAGAAATATGAGAGAAAGAGAGAGAGACAGCAGGACCAGATGTCACTGATGGAAGTAGGCTTGTATCTTGACAATGCAATAAATATAGGAACTAGTGGTTGATAGTAAAATATTTAAGTTATGTGGAGCAGTGGAGATGCAGCAGGGTTTTAATAAGCATCAGTGATATCCATCAAGTCTATACATAATGGAACATTTATAAAACATGCTTTATTCCTTAGTGTGATGAGAAGCTCATAAGTTGAGTTGACGGCATCAGAAGTCAGGAGATGGGTATATTAGAAGTCTAGAGATGGGTGTATTGGAAGTCTGGAGGTGAGTATATCAGAAGTTTGGATGCTTATTCAATGAGTTAGAAAGTAGTACCTGAGGACTTATCTTGTTGGTTTAGGGAAGTACCATTGAGAGTGATTATATTTTGGGGAGAAAAGGGAAATAGTTTGTTCCTGTCTCTTAGAAATGTGATTTCATTCCAGAATTGTTTAGGATGCAAAGTTTGGGTTTTACTTTTTCTGAAATTTTGATCTCAGTTTATTACCCTGATGTTTATATTTGTTTCTGAGAATGGTAGAGTGTGAACTCATTCCTTCTTTACTTATTAACTTCTCTTTTTATTTACTATACATTGTCACTTTCTCCCATTAGTTTTTTTTTCTCAATTCTACAATTACCTAGAAGGAAGGAGTAAAGATTCTAAAACTTTTTTGACTTCTGAGAAAATAATTTAGAGGTAGCAGACTATTCAACCTACACCTAATAGCAGCCTTGCAATGAAACCCTAAAAGGTAGCTTTTGTTGTTTGACTTAATCATTTAACCTTCATGTAATAGTATTAGACTGAAGAGTGAAACTGAACGATTTAATATCAATGGGAATTTTCAAGCTAAAATATAACTTTTTGCAGATAATGTCTTGCTGAAAATAGGAGACATAATTCTATTAAAGAAATTAGGAAATAAATAGAATTATTCAGCAAAGACCGTTCATCAGATTAAATAGTGATAAAACAGAAACCTTAAAAAACTCAGCAGTTAAATCATATATTTAGAGGTAAATAAAACTGGGAAGGAAGACATTTAAATATGAAGGAAAAGTGATTCAGAAGATTGTCCCCCCACTTACTATCATTCTAACAGCCATTCCAGTGCCCCATCACCTACACTGAATCAAACAGCTTTCCAATTCACCCAGCAGTCAGTCAGTCAGTGAAGAACCCAGGGGCTTATTTATGATCTACCCACTTGCTACACCACCCCATATACTTGGCAACACACATCTGAGAGCAACCGTCCTCCTTGGACCATATTTCAATTACGGAGCATAATCAACAAAAGCCCTCTCCCCAGGATGGGCAAGCCCATACCTTCCTGCCAGTCTGTCAGTCAGCTGAACTGCTAATTGAACCCAGTTTGTCTGGGCAGTAGTCAGGGCTTTATCCCACTACACCACTGGAGAAGATACTGATTCCAAGAGATATTAACAAAGGTATCAATAATAATTTTATAAAACTGATTGAAGATATGCTTCCTCTTATTAAACAAAGGAAGGATTGTTTCATTTCTTTTAAAAAATACCCAGTACTTATTAAAGTGATAATTTTACCTAACATCTTATTCTTATTACAGTTAACTGCACTACTTCCAGAGAAATGTTTAATGAAAAAAATGGAGAAAATATTATTTTTACAGCATTCTAGAAGACCAAACTGCATATACAAGTCTCATTAGACTTTGGAAATATGTTGGAATAAGTTTTCTTAATTTGAACTTGTATTCAGTAACACCAATGTTAAATATGACTTGTACTAGTCAAGGGAAAAGATTCAAGAGCAGATAATTTTAAGGGTATATAAATCCCCAGATTTAGTAAACCAGAAATCACAAGTAATACTTTTATTTGTTTACCAAAAAGCTCTTTAAAATTGACTTTGTTCAAGCAGACTTGTTCATATATAAAAAGGGATAAAAACTTTTATTTTTTAGAAATTATATCTTAAGAATTCCATTAGTTAAAACAGGAAAATTCTTGTTTTTTTTAATTGAATTCATGTCTAGGTTTATAGAAAGTCAAAATATTTCAAGAATGGGCTCATTGAAAAAGAATAATTCTATGGTATGACGTTTGATAAGGGATTAATAATGTCAACTGAAAATATTTTGAATAACTACAATTTAGTTCTCATAGATAGCTAGTAAAGTCTAATACAGAAAAGTGACTTTCTTAATGGAGAGTGAACAAAAATGTTCCAGTTATTTTAAAATATAATTTCTGTTATTTAGGGGGTAAGTCTTTATACAAAGGAAACATTTCTAAATTATTTAAGTGAATCTTAAAGAACAATAACAATTTTGACTGAAGATTTTAGAATTTTTGAGAAAGAAGTGGCTTACAAGATTTATTAGATCACATGTATTGATTTTTTATTGCTTTAGTCTGTTAATCTTACTTCATCTAGTTTATGCTAGATGATCTTTATGTGGAAATACTTGCACAGGGTATTTATCACCCCTTATAAAATGTCTAACTTTAATATAGCAGCATCTTCAATTTTTTTGTGATGTAATAAGGAGGTGAAGCTGATTGAATCCACATACTCCTGGACTATGATAAGGTACTTAAATATTGAGATTATATCTGTGATGTTTTACAAAAATTTTAAGTAATATGTCAGTCCCTATAGTTGTGAGTAGTAAAAATTATACAGAGCTCTTGAGTCTCCTAGCAGTTGTTAGAAAAAGTATTCTACAGAAATGGAAGTCAGATTCAATATAGTTCTTTGAAGAGTTTTTATATCTAGCCACAATTTCATGTAAAATGAAAATATGGGATATAGTTGAGATCTGTAAATATGAAAAAGAAGCCAAGTATGTGTATAATTTAGAAATCTTGTTACCGAAATATATAGAGAAGAATGTAAGCTAGAATTTTCTTTGTTGCAGCTTCATTTACTGATGGACACTTTCTTATGTTATTGATTATATTTGGAATGTCTTCCTTTACTTGTATATACTATACACATGTCAAAATCAATAAAAATTAACAGAGCACTACAAGTCCTACTGAATGTATGTACCTCCTGCATATATCTTCAAGCAATGTCTAAGTTCCTTACTCGGACCCTATACTGCCTCAAATCTCATTACTAAATGTCTACTTTAGAATTGAATGTTAAACTGTGTAACACATTACTGTTTGTTGTATGCTCCTTTTAATGTAAGGATTGGAAGCTTCTACATTACATCATTCCATGTGCTTTTATACATAAGCAGAGGCTGAAATAGGTCCATGTGGATCTGTGATCCACCCTTCCACTCCAGTGAAATACATCTGAATAAATAAATAAGAAAGAAAAATGTTTAGGTCATACTCAGGTTCAGTTTGAATCATACTGTAGTTCAGTCTGTTGTGTGAAGTTTAACAAGTGGTAAGTGAAAGTTATTGACTAATGTCTGAAGATGGTTTAGTGACTGAAAGGGGGGAATTTTTTGGTTAAGAAGGTTATGAAGAGGACAGTAGAAACTAAATAATGGTGAGTGATCTACAGCTTCTGAGTTTCTGTTTACCTGGTTAGCTGAAGTCTGCAGCATGGAGGAAAAAAGAAAGCCTATATATCCCACTTCATAATGCAATTAATGTTCGTTTTATACAAATTTACCATTAATTTCTCTAAATGTATTTATTTATTTATTTATTTGACATGTGTTGACTGGGTTGGTCCATCTGTGACAAGGCCCTTTTTCAGTGGAGGCCCAGGGAGAAAAGCTACACAGTTTAAGACATAACAAGTACATATACGATGATGCATATAATGTCTAAGTAAATACACGCAATACATATCACTGCCAAGAAGATATATATACAGAGTTACCTAAGCACATATGTTGTAGCAGGTAATAAATATTAAATCATTGCCATATACTTGTATCTTTTCTTAACTAATCTTTTCAAATTATGTCTAATTTGGTACAATTATTTAATCTGTAGATGTTTTTCTATCCTTTATTTGAAGATTGTAAAATTATTGTTCTTAAAATGTTTTTGTAATACTTTGGAGCCTTTCTCCCCAAACCTCAACTGAAAATGAAAATCTACCCAGTCAGAATTTCCTGATAATCAAATGTCAATAAACAAATAATTTTGTTTAAGTCATATCTCTAGTGTATGCAGAAAATAGAAAAATCATTCCTTATCTGTCATCTTTGCCTGTTTTTTTATGTTTCTATGTAAGTATGGCACAATAGAGACGTGGAGGATGTTGAAATGTGCAAAAGATTGGGCAGGGATCCAGGTTCTGAGGCTCTCTGGAATCTAAATCCATCAGTGGTTTATGCTGTATGCATGATGTACCTCATTGTAGACATGAGAAGAACTAGACGTTCACCATCAAGACCCACACAGAATAAATGAGCATTATTTTTCTCCTCATTTCCCACCAAGTACAAGAAATGTGTCCAAGTCAAGCTCCTATTTAATCTATCTTTAAGGACTGCCTTCTTTCAGATCCTTATCAGGTGCATCACAATAAGACAGTAAGAAGAATGTTATTGTGTCACTGCAAAGGATTATGGGAATGATGGGCTACACTGAATGAATAGGGTGTATTTTTAAATTCAAATTCTGAAGCAGAGCACACAAAAGTTTTCATCGGGGAAATTATCAATGAGGATTCTTTTTTTGTTTTTTTAGGGAATAAGTCAACAAAAGGAATTAGATATGTTGCTGTTATTTTAAATTATAATAAAAAATACACTGCTGAAGCCAGATACACGAAATTGTTCCAGTTTATTACAAATAAATCCACAAATTCAGATTGAGAGCTTTCTTCCCTTTAGATTTCTGAAATCCCTATTCTTAAGGGAAGAAAGCGCTCAATCTGAATTTGTGGATTTATTTGTAATAAATTGGAACAATTTTGTGTATCTGGCTGCAGCAGTGTATTTTTTATTTTTTTAGTGATTGTTACACTGGTCTAGGCTCAGGTTTGTGGTTTTAGTTATTTTTAATTAAGCAGATCCTTAAGAGTGATTCTTATTGTCTAAAAATATAGAAGATTTTGCTTAATTGCAATGTCTAAAATCATCACTGACTAAGTAATCAGTGAGTATAATCAGATGTTCTGAACCAAATTTGTAACTGGAAAAAGGCAAGTTTAGGACCAAGTTCAGTAAATCATTTCCCAGAGTCCCAAACAGTGCTATCTGCACACAAGAGATTCTGCCTGTAGAAATTTCAGTGAGAGTAGTTATAATCCCCATAATTACTGTGTGAATTCAGGGCATACACACTAATTCCTTCTACTCCAAAGTATAGCAATTTTAGGAGGTACAGAGTGTGAATCCTCCTTAAAACTGTTTTAAAGGTGTAACAATAAGGTCTGTAATTTACCGCTTTTATTGAAATTACAGTTTGATGTCAGAAGTGTCTCAATAGGCAGAAGTAGGTCTTGCAGTCCTGACAGGGAGCTGGTGGTGAATCGTTGTGTTGCTTTCCAATGCATACATTTCAACATAAGAAACTAATTTCCAGTACTACTGTTTATGCACACCATATATTTACCAGAGAAAATGACTCCACTGCTGTACTGAGTATATATATTCAGGCAATAGAATACCATGTGTCCATAGGTTTCTTCGCAGACAAATACCTCTTGGCTCTGCTGAAGCAAATGCTACCAAAGCATTTTGACTCTGCTCACAGTTCAACAGCATTGGAAAATTCAGTATTTTCCCCCTCTGTGTTCCCCATCTTGTGATGGCAGACTCTTTTTCTGTATAGTGTGCATACAGAACCGACTTTGTTATAGTGTCCTGCCTAAGCAGTGTTTTGTCTCTCCTAGACAGTTGACTTGGGGAGACACTTCCCACAAAGTGAAAACCCATATCTATTGAAACCTACTGATCATTGCAATAAGCCATTTGATGCAACAGACTGGAAATAATTTTGAGTACTTTAGCAGTGCCTGCATAATTTACAACCAGAGATCAGCGAAAGAGGTTGAAGCATCTATGAAGGTTCACAGACAGAAGGGCTTATGTTTCTGTTCTCAGGAGATGATAACTTTTGCTGCAGGCATTCTTTTTGCTCAGAATGTGCTGTGCTCTATCTGATGGGGAGAAAATAAATGTTTAATCCATTATGATGTATGATTATATTTAAATGCTGATTGTCTTTCTCAGTACCAATAAAGTCGTGATTATCAAGCTTTAAATATTAACTAGATCACAGCTGCAATTATTCCAGCTGGATTGGAGTTATGCTCTCCCCAAACA
The DNA here is from genome assembly GCF_019279795.1 of Protopterus annectens. Classification (NCBI taxonomy): domain Eukaryota; kingdom Metazoa; phylum Chordata; order Ceratodontiformes; family Protopteridae; genus Protopterus; species Protopterus annectens. The sequence goes on along the minus strand of NC_056741.1, from coordinate 1,700,922,315 downwards.
GACTGCAAAAGGAAGATGCATGTGATTTACAAAACACATATGGAATAGGCAAGGAATAGCTTGTCTTTATAGCCATGCAGGACAGTGGTATAAACATATCATGCCAGACTTTGCCATGATCTTTTTAACAACTTGGTGGTATGTTGTTGTGCAGAAATGTGACACTGCAG
>NC_056741.1:1700767145-1700917145 GCF_019279795.1 Protopterus annectens | reverse complement strand
TACAACAATGAAGGAGTTCTATAAAAACTGGTCTGACTGGTGGATTGAATTTAAAAAGATGTATACATTTTTTCACTGGTAGGATGATGCAAGAAAGGAAGAGAAAGTGAAGTATGGGGAAACTCTATAACAGTGTATTAGAACATTTAGATAATATATGACAGTATGGCAAATATTTAAAAGAAATTGAGAAAAATTAAGGCATTACTGTTTAGGCAGATATATTATTCACAAGGGATGAGGCATCTGCATATTTGGGTAGTACAGTAAAGGAGGGTATTAAAATAATGAGGGAAATGAAAAATGTAAAAGGAGAGGTATAAAGTACACAAGAGCAAATTACAATTATTGTAGTACAGCATGTGGAGAATATGTATAGTAATAAAAAGAAGGAAAATAAGAGAGAATAGAAAGTGAAAATAATTCCAGAACAAGTTAAAGAAGAATTTGAAAAATAAATTAATGAATTGGATGAAGTACTTAGGAAAGTAAATGTTGATTCAGTATCAGGTCCAGATGGTATAGGTTATGGAATGTACAAAAAATTTATGGATTAGCAAAGAGAATATTTTGTAAATGTACTGAATGAATGGTTGAAGGAAGGGTTTGTTACCAAGGAGTCATGTGCTGGGATATTAAAAATTATGGAAGAAAAGCTGAAAAGAATGAAATAAAAAACTGGTGACCCATCATACTAAATAAAACAGGTTATTAAATTTTATAAGAATAATACAGAGGAGAATGGAAGGAAGGATGATGAATATTATGGAATAAAGTATATATGGTATAAAAAGGAACAGATGTCAAAATTTTTTTTTTTACTGTGAGATAAATTATGAATGATATTGTAAGCAAAAGGGCTGATTTCAAACTTATGGTAGGTGATATTAGGATGGATTATGAAGGCATTTGATATAAAATGATGATGTTTTGTGGGGTGTTATGGAGTTAGCAATAGGAGACTTGTATTTTAGCTTAACAAAATGATACATAAAGTGTTAGGGAATGGGTGGCTGAGTAAATAAATATGCATGAAGTATGGTACAGGACAAGGATACCCCATGAATGGAATACTGTTTGCATTAGTAACAAATGTGATCATGAGTGAAGTAGCTTATAAAATGAATGATGCAAAACATTTGTGGTACAAAAGGATGTGATGATTCCAGCAGTTTTGATATAAGCATGTGATATAGTTGTAGCTGTTAAGAAGAAAATATGGATAAGGGAAGTGCTGGTTTGTCTGAATGGATGTTTAAAGGAAATGGGAAAGATCTTCAATAAAGATAAAAGTAAGGGTTTGAGTGATGTATTGAAAAAAGGAGTATCTTTGGTAAGGATAAAACAGGGAAAATGATGTAACTATGATGCAATTGTATATGTCTTTTGTGGAGGATGTATAGATTAGCATTTAGGAAAATGACCTGGTGAATTCTGTATTAATTGGAAAAGCAGCTGATATGTCATATGTTTGTATGATCTCAGAAAAATATGTAAAGGGAATTTTGCAATTGGCATTTTCTTTTCAAGATTAAACCCAGGGAAAAGAGATGTGTTATATATGAGTGAAAATGAAGCAGGGATGGGGTTACTACATCCAGTTGTTTACTCTGCTTCTTTAAACTTGTACAGACTATTAAAGTGGGTAAAGGAAGAGAATGAAAAATTAGTAGTGAGACTGCTTAAATATAAGGACAAAAAGTTCTGGGACATGACGGGAATAAGAAAAACAGAAAAAGATTATGCAAATGAAAAAATTAAAAATTATCAAGACAAATACTAAAATGGAAAATAAAATTGATATTACTGAGAAAGATGGAAGAATGTGGTATGTGGATGTGATGAAACAGTATTATTATATAAATCCATGATAAAATTTACCAGAAGTAATTAAATCCATTAAAGTTAGGAAAATGTGATCTACCATGATAGTAGAATGTCAGAATTTTCTATGGAGACTGGTAAGAAATACGCTACCAGTAAAGAGGAATATGCCATATAAAAAGAAATATGAAAGAGTGTGTTTATTTTGTGGGGAGAAAGAGACAATATAGTATTTGGTTTGAAATGTAAAAGTGTGATAAAACTCTAGAAAAAGTTGTGTGAAGAAAATCTTTTTGAGAATATTATTGACATAATATAGATACGAATATGATTATCGACAGTATAAGAACAAGAAGAAAGAATATTTGAGAAGGGTAGAATATTTATTTTATGCAATAGGGGTTATTTGGAATGAAAGAGTGAATGTAATTAAGAGTGAGTGAATTAATGGGAAATGAATTTTGGCAAATCTATATTACGAAACATATGATTATGGTTGTGGAAGAAGGAGTGTAGTAAATTATGGAAGAATAATAATGAGGATGTAATAAGAAAAATGATAAATAGTAAAAAAATAGAAATGTACACACACACACACACACACACACACACACACACACACACACACACACACACACACATATATATATATATATATATATATATACCTGTAAATGTGTATGTTTTGTAAATATGTAGATATGTAAATAATGTTTTTTACGTGCTAAATACCTACTCTTTTCTATATACATTGTGGAATTTTTTATATCCACCTGAGGTTTCACCAATTCAGGTAGATGGGATTTTGGTTTATCATATCATCCGAAGGACAACACACTGACAAATGCAGCAAGCCCCCCTATCCCCACCATGCTGCATTGTATTGTCAGCAATCAATCAACTTGACGTGGGAATAGAACCTACCTTTTGCACCAATTGGGAGTGTGCATAAGCATGTGTGTGTGTGTGTGTGTGTGTGTGTGTGTGTGTGTGTGTGTGTGTGTGTGTGTGTGTGTGTGTGTGTGTACTCTAGTTATTCAAATGTATAGAATGTGGAATGTTTTTTATGCCTGCATGATTTATTGAAGAGTCAGATGATTGCAGTGTGCTAGTATTACTTTGTGCAATATTAGGTTACAGCAGGGATTGGGAATTTGCTTTTTCCCTGCTGTTGTAAAATCTCAGAGATGGTGTAAATATGTATGTATATATATATATATATGTATATATATATATATATATATATATATATATATATATATATATATATATATATATATATATATATATATATATATATATATATATATATATATATCAGTGGTGTGGGGGATGCAGGGGTAGCTTCTCCCCTGCAAAAAAATACTTGTTTTTGTTTGTTTGCTTTTTTATGATATTTTGAGTTTTGATCTTTTTAATTCAACAGTTTTATGTTCAATATTTTGAGCATTCATTTATGTCTATGACACTCTAGTGTGTGTGGGGAGGTGTATATATGGATCGCTTCTATGAAGACACTGAATTACAGGTATATCAACTATGTATTAGTCAAATCCTTTTGATTAGACAGCTTGCACATCAGCAATAGAACAATGCTATCAATTGCAATCAACAGCAAAATCATAGCATACAAAGGCAAGAGAGATTCACCTTTACCACGGGTCTATATTATAATATCCAATGGAACGAATATCAAACGGATGAAATATCGAAAGTGCCATTCAAATAACTTGGTTTTGTGGGGGCTGCACCCCCCCACACCCCCACTAATTATATATACAACTCCAAGACCTCACTACAGTGAGGAAAAGGCAAAATTCCAGATCTTCACTGCACCCCAATCCCATAAACCGGAACTCGACGAATGGCACATTTGGTATTTTGGCCATTCGACATTCATTCTGTTCGATATTATAATATAGACCCTTTACCACAGTATTGTGTAATGTCAGAGTTAATATGTATATATATATATATATATATATATATATATATATATATATGTGTGTGTGTGTGTGTGTGTGTGTCTAGGACATGATGCACCCCCCCACACACCCCCACTTTATTATTCTCACTCCGAGATCATACTACAGTGAGGAAAAGGGAATTTTCCCTAACTCGCACTATAGTTCGATCTACGAAACAGGCACACATACACAGAAGCGCTTGTCGATGTTAAGCGCTTTCGTGTATGTTTTGTGATTCGGACATATGCTAGTCGAGCATGTGTCTGGATCCCATATACATATATATATATATATATATATATATATATACACACACACACACACACACACACACACACACACAACTCACACACATACATATGTATCTATATATATATATATATATATATATATAGAGAGAGAGAGAGAGAGTGTTTCACAGGGGTATAGGGAAAGCAAATAACATGAAGGGTACAAAGACACTTGTCCACTGCAAAAACAATTATTTATCATCTTTAAACTTTGTTCAATCAGTCTGTTTTTTTTAATTATTTGGATTCAGCAAAACAACCTATACATTGAGCTGCCATATCCCCAGAGATGCACACACACACACACACACACACACACACACACACACACACACACACATATCATATACATATAAACATAGTTTGACATAAAACTGGCCTCATAGAGGGCTTGGAATAAACTTGTCAGATGAATTACTCTTTAGTGGCACAAGCTGGGGAACAAACCCATTTATTTACTAGGGAATAGGGGGACTGGATGTTCTAGTACACTTAGTTCTGGTTGTTCTAGTACACTGAGGTCTTTTACTGCAGTATGTGGATGTCAGTTATCACAATGTGTGGCTGCAATAACGTCACCTGCTACACTGTGTGGAAACTGCTTTGCACAATGTATGGTGGTTGTTTGATGCAGTGACTCAGCATTTTCTTATGTCACTGCTGCACTCACAAATATACTTTATTTAAGAGACTGAGGGCTATAATGAACAGGTTATGCAGGCATGCTATTGCTGTCATTAGCTGTTCAGTATCTGGTGAAAACAATCACAATGTTGTCTTACGTATATGTAAAGAAGATTTCTTGAGTGAAGGATTGTTAATAACCCTTTGTGCATGGAAGTCTAACATGGAGTCTCCAACTTCCCTTAGAAACAAATGTTCTACTGCAACAACTAACTGTTCAGAAGCATTAGGATCACTTTGGGCTACCCACTTCTTAGGTTACTAAGAACTTCCTTCTTAAATCTATCTAAAGCCAACATTTCCAAAATTTTACATACATTATTTATATGAAGCTTTAGCCACAGTTTCAAAGAATGCAGTAAATTTGTGATCCGACAGAACTGTCCAGGTAAAATGTTCAGTTATGAAACTTTTGGGACTGTAATTCAGGTATATCCGTATCCAGTCATAACTCACTTCTTCCCATTTTTACACATGGAGTTGGGTGTGATATCTACAGTGACTTTCCCCATTTCCTGCTAAAATCTCCTACTTCATTTTCTGGTAGTTATGCAGTCCCCACAGATCCTTGAGTGTTTTTAGTGCCTGTCCACTCAGGTGGGGCAAGAATATTCTGTCTACGGCCATTTTTCCTTAGAGGCATACCTTTCAAAAGTCAGCCCTCTTAGTGGATGGTTGGTTAGAGAGGGTGAAACTCTTCTGTTGAAGCTGAGCAGGTGTTGTTTCATCACAGCTCATCTCCTCATGGCTGACCAAGTGCCTGAAGACTGACCATGAGATGTTTAGCTCATTGATCTCAGGCTGTACAAATTTGTAGGGCAACAGTAGATTTTACTTATGCCTCAAAAGTGTCTCCATTTTCTATATTCAATTTAATCACAGATTGATTCTAGTGCCAGAATGTAACTCAAGGAAGCAGGAAGCTTTTGGAAAAGTCACACAATGAGAAGACTGCAGCTTCTGCCCACTGTACATGCCAATTTAATAAACTGTCTTGTTTGTAATAAACAAAATAGATCCTGAAGCAAGCAGTAATTTCAATACAGAAAGATCAGAAAAGATGAAAATGCACTTCAATCTCAAACAGTTCAGTCTGCATTCCATCCTATGCTCCTGCTCAGCAACTCAAGTCAAAATCAATATTTCTTCACAAACAGAAGCAGTATTCTCTTATAAACCAAAAAGAGTAGTTCTCTTTACATGCCAATCAACAGGGATAGGCCTAGTTTGTAATTGTTCAGCCAGTTAATTGGTGGCTTAAGATACATCAGTAAGGAGAAGATAATGGCTAACAGAGTCAAAGTCTTAGGAGAGGTCAGCCATCGCTGCTGTGGTCAGTAAGCTGTTATCCTGACTGTGGTAGGTTTTTAGTAAAACAGAGTAGCCTATAAGGGTATTGTGACCTGTATAAAACCTTGTATTCATCACAGAGCAGACTGAAAGTTTCCCTTCAGTTGCTCAACATATATATATATATATATATATATATATATATATATATATATATGCTGTTTTTTTTGTTTGTTTGTTTGTTACACTGTAACCCCCTGATCACTGGAAAAAAATGCATTTGATGTGACAGGTCCTTGTGGGCACTACATGTGCTCTTTGTCTGAGATTATTGTGTCTCAGAGAAAAATGACACTCATTTTTCTTCTTGAATGAATACTTTCTCTGAATTGGAGTGACCTTAGAATTAGAATATATACATAAGGAAGTATGAGGGATGATGCCTCCAACATGAGAGGATCTGGAGGACTTACCTCCAGCTAGAAACAGCTGTGACGGCATTGTTTGTGTTCTATTGTTCTAAACGCAATACTGAGAATACATGTTTCTCTTCAGCTAGTGAATTTTGTAGAGCATGGAGAAATGGTGCATGTTTATAGAGCTTTCTAGTTTCAGTGTGATACAGAAGACCCAAGAATAAAGTCTGATAGGTGAGTGTTTAGTTGTACATCAATTGCAAACATTAGCAGTTTAAAGAAATATGAGAAAGAGAGAGAGACCAGGACCAGATGTCACTGATGGCTTGTATCTTGACAATTTGATAAATATAGGAACTAGAGCTTGATAGTAAAATATTTAAGTTGTATGGAGAATGGATATGCGCTGTAATTTAATTAGCATCAGTGATATCCATCAGGTCCAGATGTAATGGAACATTTATAAAATATGCTTCATTCCTTAGTGTGGTGAGAAGCTCATAAGTTGAGTTGAGGACATCAGACATTTGGAGATGGGTACATCAAAAGTCTAGAGATGAGTGCATCGGAAGTCTGGAATTGGGTATATCAGAAGTTTGGAGGCTTATTCAATGAGTTAGAAAGTAGTAATTGAGGACTTCTCTTGTTGGTTTAGGGGAGTAACAATGAGAGTGATTTTATTTTGGGGAGAAAAGGGAAATAGTTTGTTCCTGTCTCTTAGAAATGTGATTTCATTCCAGAATTGTTTAGGATGCAAAAACTGGTTTTTACTTTTTCTGAAATTTTGATTTCAGTTTATGTTTACATTTGTTTTAGATAGTGGTAGAGTGTGCACTCATTCCTTCTTTACTTTTAAATTCTCTTTTTATTTACTATTCGTTGTCACTTTCTCCCATTAGATTTTTCAGTTCTACAGTTACCTAGATGGAAGGAGTGAAGATTCTAATATTTTTTGGATTCTGAGAAAAGATTTTAGAGATAGTACACTATTCAACCTACACCTAAGAGCAGCCTTGCAATGAAGCCATAAAAATGTAGCTTTTGTTGTTTGAATTAGTTATCTTACCGCCACGTGATAAACTGAACAGTGAAATTGAAGGATTTAATATCAATGAGAATTTTCAAGCTAAAATATAACTTTTTGCAGATAATGTCTTGCTGACAATAGCAGACATAATTCCATTAAAGAAATTAAGAAAGAATTATTCAGCAAAGATTAAATAGTGTCAGTCAGATAAACCGCTAATCGAAGCCAGTTTGTCTGGGCAGTATCCCTCTACACCACTGGAGAAGACAGTGATTCAAAGAGATATTAACAAAGGCATGAATAATCATTTTATAAAACTGATTGAAAATATACTTCCTCTTATTAAACAAGGAAAGGATTGTTTCATTTCTTTTGAAAAAAGACCTAGTACTTATTAAAGTGATAATTAGACCTAGCATCTTATTCTTATTACAGTCATCTGCACTACTTCCAGAAAAATGTTTAATGAATAAAATGGAGAAAATACTATCTTTACTGCATTCTAAAAGACCAAAAATGCATATACAAGTCACATTAGACTTTGGGAATATGTTAGAATACGTTTTCTTGATTTGAACTTGTATTGAGTCACAACAATGTTAAATGCGACTTATACTAGTCAAAGGAAAAAGATTCAAGAACAGATCACTTTAAGGGTATATAAATACCCAGATTTAGTAAACCAGAAATCACAAGTAATGCTTTTATTTGTTTATAAAAAAGCGTTTTAAAATTTACTTTGTTCAAGAAGTAGACTTGTTCATATATAAAAAGTGAAAAATTCGTTTTTAGAAATTATATCTTCAGAATTCCATTAGTTACAATTGGAGCTTTTATTTTTTTTTTTTTTGCATTGCATTCATGTCTAGGTTTATAGAAAGTCAAACTATTTCAAGAATGGGCTCACTGAAAAATAATAATTTTATGGAATGACATTTGAGAAGGGATTAATAATGTCAACTGAAAACATGTTGAATAACTACAATTTAATTCTCATACATAGCTAGTAAATTCTATGAGAAAAGTGACTTTCTTAATGGCGAGTGAAAAAAAATGTCCCAAAGTTATTTTAAGATATAATTTCTGTTATTTAGGAGGTGAATTTTTATACAAAGGAAACATTTCTAAATTATATAAGTGAATCTTAAAGAACAATAACAATTTTGATCGAAGATTTTAGCATTTTTGAGAAAAGAGTGGATTACAAGATTTATTAGATCACGTGTATTGATTTTTTATTGCTTTAGTCTGTTAAACTTACTTCATCTAGTTTATACTAGATGATCTTTATGTACTTTTATGTATATACTTGCACAGGGTATTTATCACCCCTTATAAAATTTCTAACTTTAATATAGCAGCATCTTCAATTTGTTTGTGATGTAATAAGGAGGTGAAGCTGACTGAATCCACCATATTCATGGATTATGATAAGGTAGCTAAATATTGCAATTATATCTGTGACTTTTTATAAAGATTTTAATGAATATGTCAGTCCCGATACTTGTGAGTGGTAAACAATGTACAGTGTTCTTGAGTCTCCTAGCAGTTGTTAGAGAAAGTATTATACAGAAATGGAAGTCAGATTCAATATAATTCTTTGAAGAGTTTTTATATCTAGCCACAATTTTATGTAAAAATGAAATATAGGATACAGTTGAGATCTGTAAACATGAAAAAGAAGCCAGGTTATGAGGATAATTTAGAAATCTTGTTACCGAAATATAGAGAATGTAAGCTAGAATTTTCTTTGTTGCAGCTTCATTTATTGATGGACACTTTCTTATGTTATTGATTATATTTGGAATATCTTCCTTTATTTGTATATATATACACGTCAAAATCAATAACAATTAATAGAGCCCTACAAGTCCTACTGAATGTATGTACTTCCTGCATATATCTCCAAGCAATGTCTAAGTTCCTTACTCGGACCCAATATGGCCTCAAATCTCATTACTAAATGTCTACTTTAGAACTGAATGTTAAACTGTGTAATGCATTATTGTTTGTTGTATGATCCTTTTAATGTAAGGTTTGGAAGCTTCTACATTACATCATTCCATGTGCTTTTATACACAAGCAGAGGCTGAAATAGGTCTATGTGGATCTGTGATCCACCCTTCCACTCCAGTGAAATACATCTGAATAAATAAATAAGAAAGAAAAATATTTAGGTCATACTCAGGTTCAGTTTGAATCATACTATAGTTTAGTCTTTTGTGTGAAGTTTAACAAGTGGTAAGTGAAAGTTACTGATTAATGTCTGAAGATGAAAAGAAAAATACTTCCAGAGCCATGGTTCAGATATCCAAAGTTTTATTGAAGCTTCCTAGTACCTCGGCTTCAAACGCCTTCCAGGGAATAATACACATCAAGGATATCATTTCATTTATACCCATTGCAATTACATCATTATCCTATTGCTATTAATTACTAATCATTAAAAAACACCAACCCAGTGAATAACTAAAATCACAGGGGTTCATCTAATAGTTTGATTTTTAGTGTGTTGGCAAAACCACATTTCATGCAAGGTACTGATATTTTGAGAACATTATTAAAAATGGAAACCAAATGCATAATTAATTTTCAAACATTATGGCCAAAGGGCTTGAATTTAGAATTGGATTTAAATGTGTAATTTTTTGTATTGTGTGTACATCATTTTGTTTTATTTTTTTGGATTGTGAAATGTGTATGTATGAAAATGAACATATATGAATGTATATGGGAATATTTATTTATTTATTTGTTTATTTAAAAGATTATTTAAATGAATATTTAAAAGAATGTTTATATTATTCACATAGTGTTGCTTTAAGTGCTTACAAGTATTTTTAGAAATGTGTTTATAATGTTTTAGTCACTATGATTTTTTTGGTTATTCACTGGGTTGGTGTTTTTTTAATGATTAGTAATTAACAGAAATAGGCTAATGATGTAATTGCAATGGGTATAAATTAAATGATATCCTTGATATTATTCCCTGGAAGGTGTTTGAAGCCAAGGTACTAGGAAGCATCAGTAAAACCTTGGATATCAGAACTGTGGCTCTGGAAGTGTTTTTCTTTCTATTTTCGTGGTGTGGTGTTTGTCTGGGATAATGTCTGAAGATGGTTTAATGACTAAAAGGGGGAATTTTTTATTTAAGAAGGTTATAAAGAAGGCAGTGGACACTAAATAATGGTGAGTGATCTAGAGCTTCTGAGTTTCTGTTTACTTGGTTAGCTGAAGTCTGCAGCATGAAAGAAAAAAGAAATAAGCCTATATATCTCACTTCATATTGCAATTAATGATTGTTTTATACAAACTTACCTTTAATTTCTCTAAATACTAAATCATTGCCATGTAGTTGCATCTATTCTTAACTAATGTTTTCAAATCATGTCTAATTTGGTACAATTATTTTAACTGTAGATGTTTTTCTATCCTTTATTTGCAGATTGTAAAATTAGGGCGGCCATGGTGGTGCAGCGGTTAGCATTGCCACCTCACAGCAAGAGGTTTTCTGGTTCAATCCTCAGCTGGGGTGCCTTCTGTGCGGAGTCTGCATGTCCTCCCTGTGGTCGCATGGGTTTCCACCGGGTGCTCTGGTTTCCTCCCACATCCCAAAGACATGCAGCAGGTGAACTGGACACTCTAAATTGGCCCTAGGTGTGAGTGTGTGCATGTATGTGCCTTCTGTGGAAGGTTCGGCGCCGGGCTGGCAACTTGACAATGTAAAACTCCACTGCCAATCATGAGCGGACAGATGATCTGCTGTGGTGACCCCTAACCAGGAAAAAGCCGAAAGAAGAAGAAGATTTACAGATTGTAAAATGATTGTTCTTAAAATGTTTTTGTAATACTTTGGAGCCTTTCTCCCCAGGCATCAACTGAAAATGGACATCTACCCAGTCAGACTTTCTTGGTAATCAAATGTCAATAAACAAATAAATTTGTTTAAGTCATATCTCTAGTGTATGCAGAAAATAGAAACACCATTCCTTATCTGCCATCTTTGTCTGTTTTTTATCTTTCTATATAAGTAAGGTGCAACAGAGACATGGAGGATGCTGAAGTGTACAAAAGACTGGGCAGGGACCCAGGTTCTGAGGCTCTCTGGTATCTACATCCATCAGTGGCTTATGCTGTATGCATGATGCAGCACATTGTAGACAGAAGAACTGGACGTTCACCATCAAGACCCATACAGAATAAGTGATGAGTATTTTTCTCATTTCCCAAGTACAAGAAATGTGTCCAAGTCAAGCTCCTAGTTAATCTAGCTTTAAGGACTGCCTTCTTTCAGATCAGATCTTTGTCAGGTGCATCAGAATAGGACAGTAAGAAGAATGTTATTGTTTCACTGCAAAGGATTATGGGAATGAGGGGCTACACTGAATGAATAGGGGGTATTTTTAAATTCAAATTCTGAAGCAGAGCACACAAAAGTTTCCTCGGGAAAATATCAATAAGGATTTTTTTTTCTTTTCTTTTTTTTTTTTTAGGGAATAAATCATCAGAAGGAATTAGGTATGTTGCAGTTATTTAAAATTAAGCAGATCCTTCAGAGTGATTCTTATTGTCTAAAAATATAGAAGATTTTGCTTAATTGCAATGTCTAAAATCATCACTGACTAAGTAATAAGTGAGTGAAATCAGATGTTCTGAACCAAATTTGTAATTGGAAAAAGGCAAGTTTAGGACAGAGTTCAGCAAATCAGTTCCCAGAGTCCCAATGAACGCTATTTGCACACAAGAGATTCTACATATAGAAATTTCAGTGAGAGTAGTTATGATCCCTAGAATTACTGTGTGAATTCAGGGCATACATACTAAATCTGAGATTAAACTGGTTCAATGTATTCCTTCTACTCCAAACTATAGCAATTTTTGGAGGTACAGAGGGTGAATCATCCTTAAAAATGTTTTGGAGGTGTAACAATAAGTTCAGTAATTTACCGCTTTTATTGGAATTGCAATTTAATGTCAGAAATGTCTCAGTAGGTAGAAGTAGGTCTTTCAGTCCTGACATGAGTTTGTGGTGAATCATTGTGTTGCTTTCCAATGCATACATTTCAACATAAGAAACTAATTTCCAGTACTACTGTTTATCTACACCATATATTTATCAGAGAAAATGACTCCACTGCTTTACTGAGTATATATATTCAGGTTCCTATCGCGTGATTGAAATTTGTAAACGGCGAACGCATATTGAGCAAACTCGATTGGTTGAAACATCGAAACGTTGCACGCATAACACGGAAATCGCCATAAGGAATATTTTCCCTTTACTTCAATGCAGTGTGATCTCGGAGTATGAATATTTAATTAGCGGGGGTATGGGGGGTGCAGGGGGGCTTACAGCATTTAGGTAAGTATAGTTTTTTATTTTTATTTTTTTATTATATTTTCAAAATTTCAAACATTGCTCATATGGTGTCAACCATATAGTGTTTGATGTCTGAAACTTTCAAAACTATAACATAGACGCTATGTATTCATGTAATAGAATGCCATGTGGCCATAGGTTTCTTCACAGATAAATACCTCTTGGATCTGCTAAAGCAAATGCTGCCAAACATTTTGACTCTGCTCACAGTTCACCAGCATTGGAAAATTCAGTCTTTTCCCCCTCTGTGTTCCCCATCTTGTGATGGCAGACTCTTTTTCTGTATAGTGTGCATACAGAACCAACTCTGTTATAGTGTCCAGCCTAAGCAGTGTTTTACCTCTCCTAGACAGCTGACTTGGCAAGACCCTTTCCACAAAGTGAAGACTCATATCTATTGAAACCTCCTGATCACTGCACTAAGCCATTTGATGTGACAGACTGGAAATAATCTTGTCTGCTTTAGCAGTGCCTGCATAATTTACAACCAGAGATCAGCAAAAGAGGTCGATGCATCTATGAAGATTCATGGGACAGATAGGCTTATGCTCCTGTTCTCAGGAGATGATAACTTTTGCTACAGGCATTCTTTTTGCTCACAATGTGCTGCGCTCTATCTGATGGGGAGAAAATAAATGTTTAATCTATGAAGCAGCATAATGATATAGGATTATGTTTAGATTCTGATTGTCTTTCTCAGCACCAATAAAGTGGTTATCAAGCTTTAAAAATTAACTAGATCACAGCTGCAATTATTCTGGCTGGGTTGTAGTTATGCTCTCTTCAAGCAGCATGCAGAAGGAAGTTGCATGTGATTTATAAAACTCACATGGGACAGGCAAGGAACAGCTTGTGTTTATAGCCAGGCAGGACAGTGGTATAAACATCTCATACCAGACTTTGCCATGATATTTTTAACAACATGTTGTATGACTAATCAGTGAAGCTACAATAGGAAGGGTGGTATGTTGTGCAGAAATGTGACACTGCAGGCTGCAAGGGGTCCACAGTTCAGGCCAGTTTAGTATGTTAAAATTTGATGATGTGAAATGACAGCAGACGATACTAAAACTGTACTATTTTGCTCAATGTAGTAGAAAGGTAGTGAAACACCACAAAAAGGAGCCAAGAAAGCTACAGAAGCTCTCAAAGCAGGACACCTGATTAACATTTTCAAGAATCATTCAGGCATTTTCCTTTTTCTACATAATATGAAGCACATTTATGTGTAAGTTTCTTAATTAAAACTTCTCAACAACGTATCACCTTTCTAAACTCACTTCCTGTTCTAGATGTTGGTGGCTTCTTCTCACAGAAGAAAAGACTATCATCTTCTTTCTTCTGAAATATTGTTTATATATCTGTTCTTAGCATATACAATCACCTTCTCCACAGGGATGTGCTACTGAGAATTAACCAATCTCCTACATTTTTTGTTTAAGAATTCTGGACAAAACCAACAATAATGAGTTGGTAAAGATCGAAAATGTGGGAATTTTTTTTAATATTACCTTAATTCACTTAAAATTTTAAAAGAGCAACAGATTTTAACACAGTATTGAATTTTGCAGAATACCCCCGGTTTTCCTTTATATTTTTGCCCTCTCCTCTGAAAAATTTAGATTTTTTTCCTGCAAATCACTGAGAGTTCCACACTTTTTCATTCAGAAAATGCACATTGGTGAAAACTTGTTGCTGTATAAACTTCTTATGTGAATTAGAGTAGTATTTAAAAATTGTCCCAGATTTTGATCCTTTGTCCTGCATTAGTTTTGGCTTTGTCCAGAATTGTTAAACAAAGAAATTGTGAGCTGTGACAAGATACATGTCCTGGTAAAAAAAAAATGAAAGGCATCTTTCAACTTCAGCAGAATTCCATTCAGAGTGGTTCCCAGATATCCTTCAACAGGATGTAAACTCTGCACTAAACAACTGTTCCACTCCCTTCTACAGGACAATCATTTCCCACACTGTGTGTGTGCATGTGTGTGGACCAAAATGGCATTTACCTAGATTACCAGGAGTATTGAAGCAAACATCAGAGGCAAGTTCCTGATGTGAATACAGCAGAAGCCTACTGGGTTGAACTCCCTGAATACTTCTTTGATCAGCAAAGGAGCTGCAAAATTGAAGACAAGACATCTTACTACAAACATCAGCAACAAAAGCTTCTTGTTATATCTAAATGGTACTTAGCAGATATCAAGAAAGTGGGAGATATTTATAAATCCCATTACATTACATTTAGGCATAAAGGCAGAAGAAGACAGAAAGCTTATATACAGTCTGCCTCTAAAGTGCATTACAAAATGTGTCCATTATTTCCTCAATAACACCCATGCTGTTGGAAATTGTTGCTTGCTTAGTCAAAAAGACAGGATCACTCACCGGTGAAATGAAATCAACAGCAGAAGAAAATCCAAAATAAAAAAATATAAGGGGTGGTGATATTAATAATAAGTTAGAACTGATGGAATATAGTTGGATTTTCCATCTTGAAGTTGACCGTCCATCTGGTTTAAATACAACAGTTAGTATGAAGCTAGTCTAAAAGCCAAGACATGCTAACTTAAAGTAATATATTATATAGTTTTAAGTGATTTATCTGTGTTTAAGTTTGTTGATTAAGACTGAAGTGTTTTTATGTTTTCTTTTGTTGCTTTTAATTGTATCTTTAATTGTATATTTAATTAGATAATTGAAAATACATTTTGACTGGGGGGGGGGGTTGTCTTGTGATAGTGTCACACTGCCAGCCCAGCTATCTGGAATTTTGTAAATAATTCTATGTCATTTGTGAATATTGATATAATTTATACAGAAGTATGAGTTAAACAGGGTTTGTATAGTACTGAGTTTCAAATATGTAACCAGGGCATGCCGTGCTGGCTTAGAACAGAAATTTATATAAACTATTACAATTGTGTAAATGCATAAATTTTAAACAGTGGCAACTGGGACACAAAAGGTTAACTTGCAAAACTTCAAGAAAATAAGTTGAAATTAAATTGTTTTACAATTGTGCTATAAAGTTATCAATTAGTTTCAGTTCAGTAGAAGACACAATGTTTAGACCTAAACATTTTTTGTATTGTCTTGGAGAGAAATAATTACTAGGTATGAGATGCAGAAGTGTTTTATTGTTTTAAGACTTTCAGGATCTGCAAACATCTGAGAGATATGTATTTTTCACACAGAGATGTTAAATTCTGTTAGTTTCTGATAAAAGGGGTTTAGCTTGGAAACTAAAGTCAGGTGACAAAATGTGATGTTATCCAAACTAACCCAGCAGTAATATTTGATATTAATTTAAGAAGTCTGTCAGAGAGA
Source organism: Protopterus annectens (assembly GCF_019279795.1). Classification (NCBI taxonomy): domain Eukaryota; kingdom Metazoa; phylum Chordata; order Ceratodontiformes; family Protopteridae; genus Protopterus; species Protopterus annectens. The sequence continues at coordinate 1,700,900,937 of NC_056741.1, read as the reverse complement.
GAGACTGCGCATTTTGTATTTTGTCTTGGACCTAGAAAGAACACCCACTCTTCACATCTGCACTTGCCTTGCTGTAAGTATTTTTTCTTAGGGCATAGTAACTCTTTTAGGTATAGATAGGAATATTGTAAAGATTAGTTTAGATGTTTTCTCTATTTATTTGAGACTGTCCTGCAATGCTGTTTTAAGTATTTCCTGTGATTTTGAACTCTGAAGCCACTGTGTTGATTTACTGAGAAGTGTCTTGTTCTTTTATTATTTATTATTAAATATATTTAAATCTATCTTTGTGGCTAATATTTGTGAGACATATTTAAGCTCTTAGAGTACTTGTATATGTATTTGGTGACACTGTACAAGCCACTCCTAAATAGCCTTCCTTGGTCAGAACACCATTTGGATTAATAGTAACATTACACAGTATGATTGGACACCCTTTGTTAAGGGCCTTAAGTAGATGACAAGTAGTGACTGGTGGCAGCTGGAACTACTATATAGTCTGGACAAAAGGGGGCATAGCTAGTAAATTTACGCAAGTCTTCAACAGTGTGTGTGTGCTTGTATATATATCAAATTTCAAAGTGTGTGTGTGTGTGTGTGTGTGTGTGTGTGTGTGTGTGTGTGTGTGTGTGTGTGTGTGTGTGTGTGTGTGTCAGCTACTTGGGCAGGAACATGAAACACTGGTTGGACAGATAGGGTGCTGGAGGTCATAGCATGGCCACTTGGCTGAGATCTCAACCCTATAGCTGTGCCAGTGGGTATTCTTACTGGAGATTTGGAGAAAGAGGGAGAAACCAGCCCCAGACTGACTGTGATCTCTGTGTGCCCTTAAGGGAAATTGCACTTTACTGTGTATGTACTTGTCATCCTCCCAGTGTGTACATCCCCCACTGTTAACAGTGGTGAGGATTGAGGCTCCTTGATTACTGGGCCAGTGCAGGGGCATCACCTATTAATTGGTTGGCAGTGGTGGAATATCCACATCACACATTAATTGGTTGACAGTGATTGGATAGCCACATTACATATTAATTGGCTTGTAGTGGCATGGATATTGAATTCCTGTAGCATGTGTACAGTGGTTACTGTAGGTGTTTGTACTCTCAATCAGCCATGCAGTGAACATTCAGAGTTTCCTATTACATTTGTTATATTTTTTTGTTTGCTTAGGCAGGGAGAGCAGGCAAGCATGTCAGCAGAGGAGTATGGAAAACTGACAAAAAGCCAGTTGGTTGAGATGTGCCAGGTTAAAGGACTGGTGCATGTCAACCTTACTAAGGCAGAAATTATTGTACCTTTGGGCACAGCTGCACCGCATACCAGCAATCAAGGGGCCAACCAGGCTGGTCTTTGAGATGTACAACTCTAAGAAAATGGACAGTTTTACCTTTCTACAGAGGACTTAAATCCATCTGGAGTTAAAGAGACTTGAGCTGGAGGCCAAGCGTTTGGAAATAGAGGCAGCAGAGAGACTGAGACATCTGGAGGCTGAGGAAAATGAGAAACTGTGATGTCTAGAGGCTGAGGAAAATGAGAAACTATAATTCCTGGAAGCTGAGGAGAATGATAGGCAGAGGCAACATGAAAAGGAGATGCTGACTCTTTGCCAGGGTTATGGAGATAATGGGGAAGGGAATAACCAAACCCCAGAAGCAGCCAAGGTCAGTAAATTTCTTTCACAATTTACATAGGAGGATAATTTTGATAGTTTCATTCATATGTTTGAAAGGGTATGTAAACAGTGTAATGTTGACCAAGGGCTCTGGATACAGTTCCTGACCCTCTTACTCCATGGTAAAGCTGTAATTGCTATTTCTAAATTGTCTGATACTGATTGCTTAAATTATAATACAGTAAAAACTTGTCTTTTACAGTGCTTTAAGTTAACACCTGAAGCTTTTAGGAAAAAGTTTTGTGAGTATAGATGCAAGGCAGATGAAAGTGTGTGTGAATATGTTGCTGAACTAAGCACTTATTTTCATAGGTGGGTGAGTGGATGACAGGTTACCAATTTTGAACTTTTGGTGAGGGAACAAGCCCTTAGCACTTTTCCTGAGGACATAAGAAGGTGCAGACAATGCAATACTGCAGATGAGTTGGGGAAGAAGGGAGACCTATACCTAGTAAGCAGGGCATCACTGAACAGGAAAGTGGCACCCAGTGCTGCTCATGGGTCTAACGGAACCCATGGTGGGCAGCCCAGACTTCTCCAACAGAGTCTGCCAGTAACAGGGGAAGCTGCTAGTCCAAGTACATGTCCAGGACCAAGGGTTAAATGTTTTAAATGCAACCAGTGGGACCATGTAGCATACAGATGCCCACAGTGGTATGGTGGGGAACAAAATATGGGAGAGCCAGTAAGCGGGAATGACAAAATGACAGCAGTAGGTTGTCTTGAAACAACAAGTGCACCAAACTACCACAAGACCAAATGGGAAAAAGGCCATTGCTAAGAGAAGCACAGCCTCTGACCTAATCATTGTAAAGCCTGCAATGGTTAAATAGGAGCACTACTTGCTTGGGCAGTCTACTCCAGTCAGAGGTTTAGGAGGGACCCCATTCTGAATAACTTGGGCTAGTGTTCACCTTAACTAGGAGGGTGGAAAGGGAAGCCAGCAAGTAGGTGTGTTTCAGGATATCCCTGCAGATGTTCTGATAGGGAATGATTTTGATAATGCAGTACCTTGTGTGCATGCAGTTACATGCAGTCAGGCTTGAGACAAGCATGTGGGTCTGGTAGCTTGGGGGAGACCCAGACAAGACCGCACACTTGCAGCCAGGACTGGTGAGGTGGTTCCTTCAGGCAGGGAACTAACCTGTAGCAGTGAGACTGAAGGTGAGCCACAGCTGCTTGTGGGTACTGATGTCCTTTTGGACAGAGTGACTGCAAGGGCAGAGGTGACCAGTAGTACCCAGGATGACATGAGGCACCGCTGTCAGAGAATATCAGACTTCCTATGGAAGGGGAGCTGGGAAGGGCTCCAAAGAGAGAGTTCAGACAGGCTCAGCTCTCAGACCCTACATTATAAGGCCTGAGAGAGGTAGCTACTGAGGCACCTGATTTTCAAGGGAAGGAGGAGTCTGTGTAGTGGAACAAAGGGTTACTGCATAGAGAGTGGACCCCTGAAGGAGGGCTAGACGGTGAGAGAATACAGAAGTTGGTATTACCCAGATCCTACCATCTGGCACTTCGAACCATAGTCCATGATATTCCCTTTGCAGGTCATATTGGCATAAACTGTATAAAGAGACATATTATGCAAAACTTTTTTTGGCCTGGAATTTCCAGAGATGTAACAGGGTACTGCTGTACCTGTGAGCAATGCCCAAAGGTAGGCAAGACAGGAGACAAGGTGAAAGCTCCTTTGATGGCTTTGCATGTCATTCAGGAGCCATTTCAGAGGGTAAACTATGGATATTGTGGGGCCTCTGAGTACCCCAATTTCCACAGGGAAAATGTACATGCTAGTGGTAGTAGATTATGATACAAAATACCCTGAGGCAGTGACTCTATCCTCCAATGAGGCAGAAAAGTTGGCAAATGCTTTGTTAGAGATTTTCAGCAGGGTAGGTTTCCCAAAAGAAATACTGACAGAGGTGCCAATTTCATGTCAGACTTGCTGGCTTGTCTGTGGAAGCACTGTGGGGTGAAGCACCTAAAGACAACCCCCACACAACCCCCACCATCCCCAGAGTAATGGCCTTGTTGAGAGGTTAAACTCTACACTCAATATGATGCTACGGGCATTTGCAGACCAGTTTAAGAGGGAGGGGACAAATATTTGCCCCATCTGTATTTTGCTTACAGACTGCTGACACAGGCAAAAAAAGGTGACAAATGCTTTGTTAGAGATTTTCAGCAGGGTAGGTTTCCCAAATGAAATACTGACAGAGGTGCCAATTTCATGTCAGACCTGTTGGCACCTGTGGGGTGAAGCACCTAAAGACAACCCCCACACAACCCCCACCATCCCCAGACTAATGGCCTTGTTGAGAGGTTAAACTCCACTCAAGATGATGCTATGGGCATTTGCAGACCAGTTTAAGAGGGAGAGGGAACAAATATTTGCCCCATCTGTATTTTGCTTACAGACTGCTGCCACAGGAATCCACAGGTTTTTCACCCTTTGAGTTGCTATATGGGCCTAGGGTGAGGAGATCACTAGATTTGACTTGCGATGAGTGGGAGGATAAGTGTGAATCCCAAAAGGAGTCTGTTGTGGAATATGTCCTAAACCTCATGATAAGGCTCAAGGAACTCATGGGCTTGACCCAGTAGAACTTGGCAGAAGCCCAACAGCAGAAAAAGGTCTGGTATGACAGGAATGCTTGAGCTAGAGAGTATGCTGGAGGGCAGCTGGTAATGATTCTCATTCCTGTAAGATAGAACAAGCTACAGGTACCTTGGTGGGAACCCTACAAGATGGTAAGGAAGGTCAGTGATGTTAACTACATGGTAGAAATGCTAGGCAGGGGCACAAATCGTACCATGTTAACATGATGAAGCCTTACCATGATAGGGAGGCCCTTGTGCTGAGCATTTACCCTCTTCCACTGAGGTGACAGTCCGAGCCTCACTGAGGAGATTGGTCACCAGATCTCCCTCAGACTCCTCCTGAGGAATGTCCCAGCAGCTATCTCGTACTCAGGTTTGAGAAATCCAAGCAGTGTTACAGGAGTTTGGGGACATGCTCACTGGGAAACCAAGGTGCACCCACCTGGTGCAGCACCATGTGGATAAAAAACACTAAAGGTCTGTTAAGTAGGCCCCTTTTTGGATGCCTGAGAGAGTCAAACAGACTCTGAGAGAGGAAGTACAGGAAATGCTGGAACCAAGGGTAATCCAGGAGTCCAGCAGTCCCTGGGCCTCCTCAGTGGTGCTGGTACCAAAGAACAATGGAACTGTGATGCCCATGCACAGGCCCAGTAATCAAAGAGCCTCAATCCTCACCACTAGCACCAGTGAGCAGCATGCACACTGGGAAGGATAACAAGTACACACACAGTAAAGTACAATTTCCCTTAAGACCACACAGAGATCATAGTCAGTATGTGGCTGGTTTCTCCCTTTCTCTCCAGATTCCCAATAAGACTCCCCAGTGGCACAGCTATAGAGTCAGATCTCAGCCTAGTGGTCAAGCTAAAACCTCCAGCACCCTCTCTGTCCAACCAGTGCTTCTTGTCCCTGCCCAAGTAGCTGACACACACACTTTAAGATTTGATTTATATACAAACACACAGCCACTCCTGGGTAAGGCTGGTACAGGCTCTCCAGCTGTGCCCCCTTTCGGCCCAGACTATAAGGTAGTAATTACTGCCACCAACCACTAATAGCTATTAATAAGGCCTTTACGAAAGGGTGCCCAATTTTACTATGCAATATTATTATGCAAATAGTAAGTGTGACCAGAACTTTTAAGGCTTATTGGAGTGACTTAGTACAGTATCACTAAATACATGCAAGTACTCTAGAGCTTAAATTATCTCTACAAAAAACAGCCACAGTTGAAAGGTTTAAAAATATTTAATAATAAAAAATAAAAACAAAAGACAAATCTCCTGAATTCAACACAGTGCTAGTCAAGAGTTCAGACATCACAGGAAAATAATAATGTAGAATAATCTGATATAAATATAGAAAACAGCCAGACTAAACATACTATTTTCTATCTATTTCTAAGAGAAACAATGTTCTAAATAACTTACATACATACAGAGCAAAGGCAGAGTACTGGTAAGTAGATGTGTTCAGGTTCAGACAAAATCCAAAATGCTCTCTCTTTCTGTCTAAGATCTCTTAAACTGATAATACATCACTGCTGACTTATTTTAGATTACATCATTCTTGATACTTCTCTGGCTCCTAGGCTACCAGAAACTCTAAATTTACATTTTTTAGTTTTCTTAGTAAGCTTGCACCTGGCCAGGAAACCACAGCAATAAAAGACATTATACATGTAAAACCTTGCAATTAACTCTGGTCTCAAAAACTAGAAGGAATTCCTTCATCCAGACATTCTGTCTCTGAGCTTTGAGATCAAACAGTCATAAATGCTTCACTTTATCAGCTTTCTTCCAGCAAGGTGGACTGTGATTACATTTTTGTAGTTCAGAACATATAACACAGTTTTTCTTACATTTAGTTTTCTTACCTTTGTAAAACAGCCTGTGGATTATATTAATATTTACAATGACACAGAATTATCTACAAAATTATATCTAGCTGGGCTGGCAGCCTTTCAGTTTTTCACAGTAGCACCAGGTTCTGTGTGGTCTACCAGAAATTAAATAGTCACACAGAGTCAGATGCGTACTCCATGCCTAGGACAGATGAAGCCCTAGAGCAGCTGGGCGGGGCTAAGTATCTTACCACCATTGATCTTACCAAGGGTTACTGGCAGATACCCTTGACTCCCAGTGCTACAGAGAGGTCAGCCTTTGTGACTCCTTTTGGCTTGTATGAGTTCACGAAGATGCCCTTTTGGATGAAAAATGCCCCAGTGACTTTCCAGAGGCTGGTAGATTATAAACTAGCAGGAGCAGGAGATTTTGCCCTTACATACTTAAAATATTGCCATCTACAGCCACTCCTTGCAAGAGCCCTTTCAGCATGTCCGGGAGGTGCTGGGCAGGCAACAAAGGGCAGGCATGACAATTAAGCCCAGCAAATGTCAGGTGGGTATGGCATACCTGGGACATAGAGTGGCATTCTTAGGGACATCAGGGTACTACAGAAATTTTGTCCCCAATTATAGTACCATAGCTGCTCCCCTCACAGACCTGACAAGGCAAACCTACCAATTTAAAGTACTGTGGAACACAGCATGTGAGCAGGCATTCCAGAAGCTTAAAGGAGCTTTGGGAGGACCCCCTGTGTTAGCCGGTCCAGATTACAGCACAGAATTTGTTGTGCAGGTGGACGCTTCAAGCCATGGGGTGGGGGCTGTACTTGGCCAGGTTTCCTCAGAGAGAGAAGAGCATCCAGTGGTATATCTCAGCCATAGGCTCCAACCCAGAGAGGAATGCTATGCAGCTGTAGAGAAGGAATGTATAAACATAGTATGGGCACTGCAGAAACTTCAGCCTTATCTGTATAGAAGGAAATTCACTTTAGTTACAGACCACTATCCCTTAACATGGCTACATCAAGCCAGCCAGCCAGCCAGCAAAATGCCAAATTACTAAGGTGGAGCCTAGGGTTGCAAGCATATGATACAACAGTGTAACACTGCTGTAGGGTTAGCAATGCCAATGCAGATGGGCTCTCAAGACAGGGAATGGGGTAAGGTATTCCCAGATAGGCTCAACCCTCTCAAGCAATGTATTTCAAGGGTCACTTGAAAATTAGCTTGAGTTTTCGGGGGAGGGGGATGTCACGCTGCCAGCCCAGCTATCTGGAATTTTGCAAATAAGTTATTTATGAATACTGATATAATTTACACAGAAGTATATTTTGAACAGGATTTGTACAATACTGAGCTTCAAAGGTGTAACCACAGCATGCCCTGCTGGCTTAGAACAGAAATGTATATAAACTATTACAATTGTGTAAATGCATATATTTTTAACAGTGGCAACAGGGACATAAAAAGTTAACTTGCAAAACTTCAAGAAAATAAGTTGAAATTGAATTGTTTTATGATTGTGCTATAAAGTTATCTCTCAGCTTCAGTTCTGTAGCAGACACAATGTCTAGAGCTAGAAGATTTTTGCATTGTCTTGGAGAGAAGTAATTATTAGGAATGAGATGCAGAAGTGTTTTATTGTTTTATGATTTTCAGGATCTGTGAACATCTGAGAGATATGTATTTTTCACACAGAGATGTTACATTCTGTTAGTTTCTGACAAAGGGGGTTTAGCTTGGAAACTGAAGTCTGGTGACAAAAAGTGATGTCATCCGAGCTAACCCAGCAGTAATATTTGATATTAATTTAAGAACTCTCTCAGAGAGAGACTGGGCATTTTGTAGTTTGTCTTGGACCTACACTTGACAGCAACCTCGCCTTTGCTAACCACATTGCCACTGTAGTCATAAAGTCCTTCTATGTGGCACATTTCATTACAAAAGGTTTCTCATCCAGGAAGAAAGAGGTCATAATCCCTCTCTACTCATCCCTCATTAGACCTATTATAGAATACAATGCCTCATTTGTTATGTACCTCACTAGACACCTACAACAACTAGAAAGGCCACAAAAATAGCTCACTAAGAGGATCTTAGGCCTTAGACACATGCCCTATAAGGACAGACTCAAAAATCCCCAGCTGTACTCTGTCTCTTATCACCTACTTAGAAGCGATCTCTGCTTGACCTACAAAGCCATGTCTGACCCAGAGCTGCTAGATATGCTACACTTAAAGAAATCTCAATCCCTCTGTGCTACTCAGTCCAGGGACCTAAACCTCATTACCACAATAAACAGAACATGCTGGAGGGACAGGTTCCTAACACGGAGACTTCCCATACTCTGGAACAAACATTCCATTCACATGAAGCACAGCACTTTACTGGCCCGCTTTAAGAGAAATCTTGATGAGTGGATGGGCAATAGGAAATTCGCCCTGAGGATCACTTCAGTGGTCTTAGTTGACAGGAGCTCTGGGAACTAACTTTGGGTGGCATGATGCTGGGGAATCTTCTTCAGCTAGGCTTATACAGGCTCCTGGGCCATTAGCCTAGTACACACCTATGAACCTATAAACCTAGCAAGAACATCCACTCATCACATCTGCACTTGCCTTGGTGTAAGTAAGTTTTTTTCGAGCATAGTAACTCTTTTAGATATAGATAGGAATATAGTAAAGATTAGTTTAGATGTTTTCTGTATTTATTTGTGACTGTCCTACAATGTTGTTTTAAATATTTCCTGTGATTTTGAACTCTGAAGTTACTGTCTGATTTACTGAGTATTGTCTTTTTTTATTATTTATGACTAAATATACTTAAACCTATCTTTGTAGCTGATATTTGTGAGAAATATTTAAGCTCTTAGAGTACTTGCATATGTATTTGGTGACACTGTACAGGCCACTCCTAAATAGCTTTGCTTGGTCAGACTACCATTTGGATTAATAGTAACATTATACAGTAGGACTGGACACCCTTTGTTAAGGGCTTACGTAGTTGACAAGTAGTGGCTAGTGACTAGTGGCAGCTCAAACTACCTTATAGTCTGGGCAAAAGGGGGCATAGATAGTAAACCTGTGTTCCCCAGGTGTGTGTGTGTGTATGTGTGTGTGTGTGTGTGTGTGTGTGTGTGTGTGTGTATAAATCAAATCTCAAAGTGTGTGTGTGTGTGTGTGTGTGTGTGTGTGTGTGTGTGTGTATAAATCAAATCTCAAAGTGTGTGTGTGTGTGTGTATAAATCAAATCTCAAAGTGTGTGTGTGTGTGTGTGTGTGTGTGTGTGTGTGTGTGTGTGTGTGTGTGTGTCAGCTACTTGAGCAGGGACACAAAGCACTTTGTGGACAGAGAGGGTACTGGAGGTCTTAGCTTGGCCACTCGTCTGAGATCTCAACCCTACAGCTGTGCCAGTAGGAAGTCTTATTGGGGATCTGGAGAAAGAGGGAGAAACTAACTCCAGACTGACTGTGATCTCTGTGTGCCCTTAAGGGAAATTGCACTTTACTGTGTGTGGACTTGTCATCCTCCCAGTGTGTATGTCCCCCATTGTTGCCAGTGGTAAGGGTTGAAGCTCCTTGATTACTGGGCCAGTACAGGGGTGTCACAGATAGGTCTGATTTCAATATTTAATAGATGTTTGACACATGTTTAGATGAACACCGAGGAAGGGATATGATATCCTGAAAGCTTTGTTTGTGATATTACAATAAATCTCTGGTGTCTCTGAAGTCCAGTGTTTGCTTGATGAATTGCTGCATGCTTAAACTTCCACTTCTCCTTTACCTATACCTTCCAGCTTATCCTTTTTCAATCAGCCCCATACCCTCTTGAGTTCATCTGTGGATTCTCTCTCCACCACTAATTCTGATAATCTAGTCCATGGATCCATAACTCCCCCCCCCAAAAAGTATTTTTGATATGCAAAGTTTCTATTTACTATAATTGTGTCCATCTGCTTTCCACACTATCTTTCCTATTCATAAAAACTCCTTCACATCTCGCTGGCATGGTCTTGTACAATAATATCATGCTTTTCCCTTCTCACATGATGAGATCTCTAGCTCTTCTTCCCTTCCAAGGATCATGTTGGTGGCTCTCCTCTGAATTCCTTCCAGTAGCTGATGTCATTTTCTCTATACTATCTCCAGAACTGCTCTCAGTACTTGAGGTGATGGAAACATTACCTGTTTGATTCTAGAATCTGTCTAAACTTTGTCCCATTGAGGATACACCTCAGCCTTCTGCTTTGCTGCTGCTGCCCTCTCACTCTTTTCCATGTGAACCAGTTCAGGTGTGATCCACCCCACCCCAGATCGTTTTCCTGCTCTTTTGATATCAGTTCCAATCCTCCCAGTTGATACTTTGAGCTCAAGGTGTGGCTGAAAAAGGGTCATTAGACCAGTTCAGTTACCCAGTGAACAAACAGCAAATAAATTATAAATATTTTACACCAGGGTTGTTGTATGCCTAGAGCAGTGCTTTGCATTTATTTGCACGGAACCAGAACTAATATGGTACTGATCCCTTGTTCGGCCTTTCCAAATCTGGCTATTCACCCCACCCACTGCTACACCTATCTGTCAACTATGGGTCACAAAAGGTAAGAAGAGGCACTCATTTACATAAGTAAGTTATAGATTTTGCACACATTTCTTATTTACATTTCAGTAGCCCCTCATTTACATAAGACTTTCTGAACCATCACCTGACTGTTGCACCTTCCTTTCCTTGTGTATGACAAGTACACATTCCTATTGCACTTAAGTGTAACAACTATGAAGAGCACCCATAGATTTCAAAAATTATGGAGGCAGATTTCCACATGATAACACTTGTTCAAGAAAAGGATGGGAGTACCATTTCTGAGGCAAGTAATGTTGTTCCTAAGTGCTGAAGATAAAACCCACAAAGCAGGACAAAGTCAACACAAAAGAAGAAATATTAAATCTAGAATCATCATCATCATCATCAGCCCATTTTTCCCATTTTCTGCATGGGGTAGGGGTATCGTGTTAACTGCCATCATCTGTCTTGATTTAGTGCCACACTCTTGCCTTCTTCAACACTCATGCCTGACTGTCGCAGATCTTCTTTCACACAATCCATCCACCTCTTTGTTGGAAGTCCTTGTTTCCTCTTACATTCTTCCTGTCTGTCCCAAATCTTCTCCATCAGATTATCTTCTGCTTTTCTGCACATGTGTATGAACCACCGTAATCTGTTCAATTTGATCTTTTCTGCAATTGGAGCTACTTTTCTTATGTTCTCATTTCTTAGTCTGTCCCACAGTGTGCATCCTACCACCCTTCTCAGGCACTTCATTTCCATCACCTCTAGCTTCATCATCTGCTCTGCCTTTACTGCCCAGGTTTCTGTACCACAACATAGTACTGGTCACACCACTGTCTTGTACATCTTACTTTTCAGCTTCTTTGGCAATCTACTGTCATAGACTACACCAGAGACTCTATGTCAGTTGGCTGCAGCCCCTCTGATTCTAGCTTTGGCCTCTTCATTCAGCCTTCCCTTCTCCTCAACCACCCATCTCAGATACTTGAAGCTATTTTCCTGTCACACTATCTTAACTTCTATCTCAATTCTCAACTTCTTCTGATTTCCCCAATTTGCTGCCATTACCACTGTCGTATCTGTGCTTAGTTTCATCCCATGTGCCTTTAGTTTTGCATTCCATTCCCCTTTTCTTTGCTGAAGTTATTGCTGAGAGTCTGCCTGTAATGCCATATCTTCTGCATACAGTAACTTTGTTGATATGTCCCCTCCAACCTGTTTGCTAATGTAGCCCATCACCAGTATGAACAGCAGAGCTGAACCCTGATGTACACCCACTCCCATTGGGAACCCCTCTGTGAGGCCAAACACTGTTTGTACTTGAGTCTTTGGGTCCTTGCACATAGTCTGTACTAATTCTACCAATGTTTCACAGACTTTGAACCACCACAGTACTGCCCAGATTAGCTTTCTTTGGATCTTGTCTTTGTCCAAGTCTAGGAATGCCCAGTTGGATTATTTCCTCATCTCTAGCTGCTTCTCAGTTATCTCTCTCACTTCAAACATTGAGTCAGTTGTGTTGCATCCTGATCTGAATCCGAACTGCTCATCTCCCATCTTACATTCTACTAATTTGAATATCTGTTTATCAATCACCTTCTCCAGAACTTTCATGCAATGTGACAAGAGTTTGATGCCTCTGTACTGCCCACAGTTGTAGATGTCCCCTTTGATCTTGTACACTAGCAAGAGTATGCTTATTCTCCTGTCATCTGAGATGCACATTTCTTTCCACACTGCTATGAATACCCTCAGGAACCATTTCTCCCCTATCTCACCCGGCATTTTTATTATATCTGCTGTGACCTCATCTGATCCTGCTGCTTTCCCGGACTTCATTTTCCTGTGTGCTATTTTTACTTCTTCTAGAGTGGGCTCTTCCTCGTCTGTCATTGTAGGCTGTCCCTGGGGCAGTACAGCATCTTTTGGTTTTCTTCATTGAAAAGCTGCCGGAAATACTCCTTCCATCTGCCTTTGATGTCCTGTGGACTGGTGAGCAGGTTTTTGCTGGCATCACTTATGAAGAGTATCTGACTATCTTCTTTATCTTTCTGTCTTTGCCTTGTAACCTGATATAGTTTCTTTGTGCCACCTACTGAGTCACTTTCCAGAAGTTGGTAGTGTGCCTCCAATGCCCTATTCTTTGCTATTTCAACTCCTTTCTTAGCTTCTTTTCAACCAACTAGATTTCCTTCCTAGCCTGGTCGGTCTTTTCTATCTTGCATTTTTTCCTGCACTCCTCCTTTCTTTTGATCACTTCCTGGATTTCTGCATTCCATTACCAGCTTTCTTTATGTACCTTATTTCCATACCTGTCTCGGCCACATATCTGTTCTGTAATCCTAACACATACTTTTTTGAGGCACCCTCATTCTTCTTAAACTCCACCAATTTCCTCCTTTTCTTGGGGTGCTCGAGCCCCGAGTAATTCCTTGAACTGTTGTACTTCCTCTCCAGTCAACTTCCAGGTCTTCAGACTGGTCTCCATTGACCTTAGAGCCTTCTCTGACTGCTGATTGAGGCAACCAGAAAAATATATAAATTACGCTGAAATGAACAAGCGTCACAACTGACTAAGAACACCAGCAAACAAAATAATTATGTATGTAATATTGTAAATGCAATAGCAATAGACCAGCTTGAAATTAACAGTGTTCATACTAATCACACCAATATCAGTACTTATAGACTCAGGAGCCCAAGTAAACATCACAGACAAATATATTTTGCAGTTTACAGCCTTCAGAAACTATAAAAGTAAAGTCTTCTGCTACAAAAGCATGCAACCTCTACTAATCAAAGGCATATATGAAAGTACAGAGTTACTACAAAAATAGAAAAATCAAGCTATTTGACTTCAACCTCTACCAGTCAAAGGCATATACAAAACTACAGCTAATACAAAAATAGCAAAATCAAGCTATTTTATTTTGCTTTACAAAGGTAGAGTACTGATCAAGCAATGACCAGTTGCAGACCCTGCCTAGGCTGTAATGCACATTACAACAGAGTAGAATTACTACAACACAAACATAAAATACAATACAAATGCAAGGTATCCAGTGAAACAGCAGTGAGATCTTGTATATTATGTATAAATTCACCATGCTAACTATGTATTTCACCAAAAAGCTGTAATTTAATAAGAGGAGAAGCAAGCTGGATTGTTCATCAATAAAAATAGAACAAGTATAGCAACATCATGAAAGCATAAGGGAGTCCAATGATAATGGAGGAAAGTAAATATAACACAGGTCATAGTGTCCATCTGGTATCAGTACATATCATGGGACAAGACACACAGACCATACAAGTCACAGTGTCCAATTGGTATCAGGGCAGCTGTTTGCAGGAGGTGGGCATCACCCGCTGTGTCTCCATATCTTTCGACAAGGCACAAGGATTGGTCATAGCGTTCATGTGGTATCACTGCAGAAGTTTGCGGGGAGGTAGGCATGGCAAGCTATGTCTCCATATCATGGGACAAGGCACACAGACCATACAGGTCATAATATCCATGTGGTATCAGAACACCAGATTGCAGGAGGTGGGCATCTTGGTAGGCACACTGGTTCCAGGACTGGAAAAAATGACAGTGTAGAATCCTCAAGACATGAAAACATTTCTACAATAGGGCTAGGCAAGGCCTAGCGGGAGGATGCCCCCCCCCCCATTGCAGAAAGAAGTAGCAGTCCATAAAAATCACAAAAACTGATAGGCCAAAAAGGAGTAATAAAGGTGATAGAGTGGACTACTTAGGATAAGAAAGAAATTATGTATTGTTACTATTATGCAAGAAGCCCAGAATTTCCAGACAGAAGATATGCAAAAAGATCGAGAGGGAAATTACAGGTAAGAAAAACACTTCCACAAGAAAAACTGCCAGAAACTGCATATAAAAATTTGTGTTGATTAATACAACAGATTTATGAAAAACATTATCTAGACCAAGAACCCTGGGCCATTTGGAAAAAGAAGTGACTGAGAAGTGCAAAAATATAAAGAACAAAATCTAAAGACTTTTGAAAGGTACAAAAAAGAAACATGGACATGGGAAACAGGATACAACAGGATAGGATACAATATTTATGCAAATGAGAAAGAAAAATTAATCAACACAAAAAAGGCAGTCCCAAAGAAATTGAAAGAAAACTACAGGCAAAGGCATCCACATATGGAAAATTTCACAATAAAAAATAAGATCACAAAAAGGGAACACAGAACAGAAGATTAGTAAAGTAGAAGTTAAAAAAATAGAAGATGAAGTTATGGAATATTTGCGAAATTAAGGATTTAGTGCAGAATGTCTAACACAGGTTACATCACAACATGATGAAATAAGTCCAAAGTAAGGAGAAACAAGAGGAGCAGGAGCCATCAGAAGAAGAAATATGGACATGGGAAAGAAAAAGAGATGTAATACGATGCAATATTTAGGCAAAGGAGAAAGCAAAAGTAATCAATACAAAATAATGGCACCAAAGATATTTGAAGAGAAATACAGGCAAAGACAACTAGATAGAGAAAAGTTTACAATACCAAAAATAAGGAAACAAAGAGGAAAAGTAAAGAGGATTAGTAATGGAGAAGTTAAAAAAATAGAAACTAAGATTATGGATTACCTGTAAATTAAAGGATTTAATGTAGAAAATCTAACTCAGATAGCATCACAGCAAGATAGAACAATGGATCCCCAAATTAAGGAGAAACCAATGGAGTGAGTAACATCTGATCAGTTGCCATATGAAGATACTTTGGAGCCTTTCACAGGAAACAAATGCAAATGTTCAGTTGAAGTTACACAGCAAGAGAAGGAACAGGAAATTGTGGCAACTCTGACACAGTCGAGGCTGTAGAGTGATAGGCCAGTGAGCTCCCATATGAAAGAGCAACAGATGACACAGGATGTGGCATAGGAAGATGTTCTGGAACTTTCTATAGAATGCCTGTAGGAAATGGAGAACAAAGAATGTGCCCTCAGCTTAGAAGAACAAGATCTAAGAATACGGTTGCTTGATTTAATAGAAATGGACAGACATATTAAGATTAATGAAAGGAATAGACTACAGAAAGTCAATAAAATCCAAAAAGTTAGAAGTTTCATAAAACAAATGAACACAGTAAGTAGGGCTGTCCTTAGAGAGTCTTGTGACATAACAGAAGTAAATAGGATATATTATTGTGCAGCTAAATTAATAACGAATAAGGTCTTACCACAAAAACACAGGGTAGTAAGGAAAGGAAGGGGAGAAATTGAATGCCATCATGGAAGTATTAAATAGGGAAAACTATAAAGCAATTAAGACAAGAAGTTTCACTGTTACAATAGTATGGATGTGGGAACAGGTCAACAAAAATACTCAGAAAGATAGATGTGATAAAAGCAATGCAGAGTATCAGAAAAGATCAGGGTCTATCATGTACTATTGCAAATAATAAACTACAAATATCAGCACTGGCAGAAAAACTTAGAATATATGCAGATAAATATGAAAGAAAAGTACAAAATAAGCAATTTATTGATGACTCAGAAAGGTTTTACAGAGAACTGGGAAACAAGACAAACTGAAATTCCACCAAAAAAGAAGAAAAACATATATTTTAGAGAAATATATATGAAGATCCTGTGGAACATAACAAAGATGCTAAACAGACAGAAGAAGTAAAAAAAAAGGATAAGAAGTTCAAATGTACATGACATGAAATGGGAATGGGATGAAGTAACATCCAGAGAGATTGAAATAAAGTTAAGAAAAGCTCATAATGGGAAAACCTCAGGCCCAGATGTGCAGTACATAACTTCTGGCTAAGAGTATTAACATCTTTACATGAAGACTTAGCCATAAGTAAGAACTATTTATATAAGCACCCCAAACAGACTCCAGCCTAGTTAACAACAGGAAAAACAATACTTCTACTTAAGAGGGAGCCTGCAAGCTAGATCAATAGCTTGCCTTCCAACAATGTATAAACTATACACTGGAATTGTTGACGACAGAGTTTATATTCATTCAGAAGAAAACTCAATCATGCCAATAGAACAAAAGGGTGACAAAAGAATGTCATATGGAACAAAGAATCATTTGTTGTTAAATAAAGTCATAATGGACAGCTATAAAAAGGAGAAGAATCTGAGTATGACATGGATAGACTAGAAAAAATCATTTGACAGTGTTCCACATGCATTGATAAAGACTGCTTAAAAATGTAGAAGATACTCCTTTTACTGATTGATTACAATACAGCAACCATGAAACAGTGGCAAAACACTCAGCAGTTAAGCCATGATAAAGAACAAATAATTATTCCGGGGATAAAACTTCAAAGGGGGATATTCCAGGGTGACTCTTTTTCATCACTGCTCTTTTGTCTTGACCTCAACAGATTAAGTCATGGCTACAATTTGGCTCTCAGAAAGCAAAACATTGTAAAGACCTTTCATCTTCTGTTTGTACATGATTTAAAACTGTATAGTCCATTAGATGAGGACCCAAAAGCACAACTGCAAGTGGTCAAAACGTTTTTAGATGATATTAGGTCTTCATAAATGTGTAAAAGCAACCTTTAATACAGAAAAGATGCAACACCATGAAAACATCAGCCTGAGACAGAATGTGATATAAAAGAACTTGAGCAAGAGGGAGTGTATAAATATTTGGGAACTGACAAAGGATAAACAATAAAACATGAATAAGTGCAAATAAAACTTAGTAAAAAATTTTTAGAAGTCTAAAATTAATACTGAAAACAGTGCTGACATCTAGGAACAAAATCCAAGCTATAAACCAATTTGTTCTTCCTGTCCTACCTTACAGTTTTGGAGTGACTGACTGGCCCCAAGAGATGTTGGATCTATTGGACAGGAAAACAAGAAGGATGCTTCATGCTTATCAAATGATTTATAAAAATCAGTGCAAGCCAAGACTATATATTCCTCATTCTGAAGGAGGTGTGGGCTCCTTGAAATTGATTACATGTATAGATCTGCATCATAGGACTACATACATATCTGCTGACCTCACAAGACCCAAACATAGTGAAAGTCTAAAAATATGAGGAGAATACACCTAAGATAACTTCCCTGCTTTATTTAGCAGAAGCATATCAGTGTCAAGTGGGAATGGAAATCATACCAGAAGAAGATAAAAATCAGAGAGCAACTGAATGTGCCAACAAACAAAAGAAAGAATATAAAGTGAAGGATCAGACGAGAAGGCAAGAAATGTGGAAAATGCATAAATATAGTTGCAAGTATAGAAAACTCTTGGAACAACCTCATGTTGATCAGGATCAAATGCAGGATTAGTTAAAGATAGGTAAATTTTAACCAAAAGATAAAAGGTTAAATATTGGCTGCCCATGATAGTGGATTAAGGTTGGTTTATGAGTCCACTGAACATGTCAGAGAAACAGACAAATTTAGGTTTTGTAAAACCAGAATTGAAAACAGTCGCACATCTTGTTGCTGGTTGTGATATACTAATTGCAGGAGGACAGTATACTGAAAGGCAAAATAATGTGGCAAAACTGTTGCATTGGGGATTGTGCAAACATTATAAATATTAAAGTAGCT
Source organism: Protopterus annectens (assembly GCF_019279795.1). Taxonomy (NCBI): domain Eukaryota; kingdom Metazoa; phylum Chordata; order Ceratodontiformes; family Protopteridae; genus Protopterus; species Protopterus annectens. Next base: position 1,700,882,671 of record NC_056741.1, on the reverse strand, counting down.
GAAAAACATTGGAAACATGAGCCAGAAAGATTTATAGAGAATTATGAAGTTTATCACACATGGGATCACCCAATACCAACTGTTAAAACAATAGATGCAAGAAAACCAGATATAATAGTCCATGAAAAGAAATCAAAAGTAGCATTGATCATTGAAATTTGCTATATCTAGTGACTATAGTGTCTTATGTACAGAGAGACACAAACTCATAAAATACCAGGATTTGCAGGCATAAACAAGAGCAATGTGGAAGAAGAATACTCTAACAGTCCCAATAGTAGAAGGAACAATGGGTCTTATAAAACAGAATTTGAAATCATACCAAGATATATCACTGATACATTTACCTCCATATGAATTGCAGGAGTCAATACTGGCACATTGCAGGTGCTACAAAGAGCACTTCTGGTTAACAACAATGAATGAAACAATACTAATTGTATGAACTTTAATTATACTTTGACTTAGGAATGGGATCCATTCTTGTCATGGTATTAGCCAGACAAAAGACTTGGAAAAATTATTAAAAAAAAAAAAAAGGGAGAAACCATATAGGGCATTGTGTCCATGTGTTATCAGTGCAGATGGCTGCAGGAGGTGGGCATAGCACACTACATCTGCATATCATGAGACAATACACTCAGACCATACAGGTTATACTGACCATGTTTTAAAAGTACAGGTATTTGCAGGTGGTGGGCATGGCATGTTATGCCTCCATATGATGGGAAAAGGCACACAGACTGCTCAGGCAATAGTATCTATGTGGTATCAGTGCAGCTGTTTGCAGGAGATGACCATGACACACTATGTCTCCATATCAGAGGACAAGGCACACAGATCATACAGGTCATAGTGTCCATGTGATATTAGTGAAGCTGTTTGTAGCAGGTGCATATGGCATGCTATGTCTCCATATCATTGGACAAGGCAGATACACCATACAGGTCATAGTGTCCATGTTGTATCACTGCAGCTGTTTGCAGGAGGTGGGCATGGTATGATATGTCTCCATATCATGGAACAAGGCTCAAGGCTTATACTGGTCATAATGTCTATGTGGTATCAGTGCAGCTTTTTGCAAAAGGTGGCCATGGCACACTGTCTCCATATCATGGGACAAGGCACACAGACTGCTAAGGCCATACTGTCCATTTGGTAACAGAACAACTGTTTTCAGGAGGTGGGCAGGGCACTCTATTTCTCCATGTCATGGGACAAGGCACACAGACCATACAGATCATAGTGTCCATGTCTTACCTGTGCAGTTATTTGCAGGAGGTTGTCATGACATGCTATGTCTCCATAGCATGGGACAAAGCACACTGACCATATAGATCTTGGTGTCCATGTGGTATCAGCATAGCTGTTTGCAGAAGTTGGGCATGGCATACCATGTCTCTATACCATGGGACAATGTACACAAACTATACAGGTCATAGGCTCCATGTGGTTTTAGTGCAGGTGTTTGCAGGAGGTTGGCATGCAGATTATATCTAAATATCATGAGACAAGGCACACAGACTGTTCAGGTGATAGTGTGCATATGGTATAAGTGCAGAAAATTGCAGGAGGTGGGCATGGCACACTATGTCTCCATATCATGGGACAAGGCACACAGACTGCTTAGGCCATAGTGTCCATGCGATAACAGAACAGCTGTTTTCAGGAGGTGGACAGGGCATGCTATTTCTCCATGTCATGGGACAAGGCACACAGACCATACAGATCATAGTGTCCATGTGTTATCAGTGTAGTTGTTTGCAGGAGGTGGGCATGGCATGCTATGTCTCCATATCATGGGACAAGGTACACAGACTGCTGAAGCCATACAGTCCATGTGGTATCAGTGCAGCTGTTTGAGCTGGTGGGCACTGCACTCTGTCACCCATATCATGGCACAAGCCACACAGACTGTGCAGGTTAGAATGTTCATGTGGGACTGATGCAGCTATTTGTAGCTGCTCAGTACTACATAACACAATTAGTCTCAGTACTGATGCTGCCTGGTGCATGGCATTATATGTATCTGTTGTAATCATCCCTATGATGATAAATGGTGCCTTGTTCAGGATACATACTTATTAGTAAACCCATGAGAATGGACTGCAATGCTAAGGATTTTTTCACTGCCTTCCACATGTGGTTTGCATGCTATAATGTTTTTGAACTGAACCTTTGATTACATGTATGTACTTGGGCATACACATATATGCACATTAGACCACATAATTAGGACCATGGCTTGCACACTTGGACCATCATATAACATTTTGTTTTGCATATATCCCATTAGACTACATAATGAGGATTGTGGCTTGTACACATACAATACCTTATGGCACATTGTGACTTTGTGGTACATAAATGCCCATTAGACTACACAATCAGGATTGTGGCTTGTAAACATACACCACCTTATGGCACATTGTGATTTTGTAGTATATACATACATTCCCATTAAACTACATAATCAGGATTATGACTTGTGTACCAACATATAGCACATCGGGATTTTATGACAGATGCATGCTTGATACATGTTGACCACAATCAGGACCATGGCTTATATTATACACCATCATACAACAGTTTGTGATGCAAGTTTTATGAATCAAACACTGTTTAGTACTTAATTATAGTGATGTGCTACAATTTTATACTTTTTTTCCCATCTAATTTACATGACTCATCACTTCCTTACTAGTCCAGTTTTGTAGAATAGTTCTAGTTTCATCTTTCTTTATAAAGTATAGTTACGAGAATGACTTTTGCAAATGTGATAAAGGCCTTCTTGTTTTGAATTGCCCCATGTCCCAGAGGGATGTATCTCTTATTGTGCGCCAAATTATATGTGTTGAATTAGCTGCAATGTTGCTAGAAGTACTGCAGGGGGAGAATGGCAATGAGTGACCAATGTCATGTTGTCCACCCTGAGGGGCCTCTCACTTCAGTAAGCAGAGTTATGAGCCTGGTGAACACTGTGCAGTTATCTGTTTACATCATCCTGTGGAGGAGGGAGGTAATCAAGTCTCACTACAGTAATTAGTGCTACAAGCTGTTTGTGCTATATAAGCAGTTATCTGTTTACATCATCCTGTGGAGGAGGGAGGTAATCAAGTCTCACTACAGTAATTAGTGCTACAAGCTGTTTGTGCTATATAAGCAGTTATCTGTTTACATCATCCTGTGGAGGAGGGAGGTAATCAAGTCTCACTACGGTAATTAGTGCTACAAGCTGTTTGTGCTATATAAGCAGTTATCTGTTTACATCATCCTGTGTGGAGGGAGGTAATCAAGTCGCATTACAGTAATCTTGTTATGAGCCAGGTGAGCACCGTACAGTTATCTTTTACATCATCCTGTGTGGAGGGAGGTAATCAAGTCTCACTGCAGTAATCAGTGTTATGAGCCAGGTGAACACTGTACAGTTAACTGATTATATAATCTTGTGGGGAGGGAGGCAGTCTAGTCTCACTGCAGTAATTATTGTTACAAGCTGTTTGTGCTAATAACCAGTTATCTGCTTACATCATCCTGTGGGGAGCAAGGCAGTCTAATCTCACTACAGTAATTAGTGTTACAAGCTTGGAGAATTCTGTGTTAATAAGCAGTTGTCTGCTTACATTAACCTATGGGGAGAGTGGCAGTCTAGTCTCTCTGCTATAATTAGTGTTACAAGCCTGGAGAACTTTGTGCTACATTTATCTTCTCACATCATCCTATGGTGAAGGAGGCAATCTAGTCTCACTGCAGTAATCAGTTTTACGAGCCTGAAGAAGTCTGTGCTACATAAGCACTGAGCTGCTTACTTAGGATGTTGCTCATGCACCTATGGAAGGCAGTATTTCCAAACTTCATAACACTGCCATGGTGGTAACAGTATTTAGGGACCACTCCTCGGCAGCAGTACAAAGCTGTACTAGTGTCCTCAGTCTCATCATTGGCCATGGGAAGGATTCAGGTTGAGTCAGCAGAAGGGTAAAGCAGGTCTGGCAGACCACGTGAATGAGAAGAGAAGTTGGTAGCAGCTGATTTCTTGTTTTCTCAGAATTATGAATAGCTTACGTCTTTACTTAGTTATAAGAATATAGAAATAGATACATGGTTTCTTATTAAAGCATCTTTAAAATATTTTTTTTTCCATTATTCCTCCAGTGCATTCTGTGGTTGTTTTTGTAGTAACATGTATTAAAAATTTTAAAATATGCCCCTTACGGTTAGTGGCATACTGTTAAGTTAATATGTTTATGTATCAGAAATCCCGGTTAGCAGTTGGGTAAATCAAGGCACCCTGTGAACAGAAAGAGACTCGACTGTTGCCATTTAGGACTGACTTATAGTTCTCTTAAAGCAACAATTTAAAAGTAAAAAAATAATACAGGAAAATACATTAAAGTTATACCACAAAACTCACATACTCAGCTGCATAACATGGATAATGTTTAATATCAGAATAAATCTTTAGCAATAATTTTATGCCACTAAACATATCATTTTTACCCTATAGAGCCACAGTACTATTTATAAAAAACATAGTGTGAAACCACACATTCAGAGTATCATATCCAGCTAAAATTAGAGAAAATTATCTGAACTAATGTAAAAGATTCCTTATGTTATGCCTTATAAGAAGAGAGTATTATAGAACATTACTCGAGTGTCTAAGAAAAAAAGAACATTTTAAGAACCTGACTACATAGGACTTTCTTTCAAGTTCTGTTCAAAGAATTTCAGTGGTGTACATACAGTATTGGAAGGAGGTGGTCTTGTACATTCCTCTGCACCTATCATAACATGGTGGTATGATAATTAGTTAGATAAAACAGATCAAACCATTGAGGACAAAGCTACCTAACTATTGTTCTGAGTCTGAGATATTTACAGAAATTAAAACAAAATATAAAAAAAAGTCATAACATAACTTCCATTTAGCTAGAGTAAGATTGTATTTTCGGCTACTTATTCCTCAGAAAGAGTTAGCTTTGTAATGTATTAACACAATACAAAAGATAAAAAATGATTAGCATATAATGTACTCCTAAAGTATGGAATCATAATCTGTAGCATGAGAACAATACAAAACTAAATTTCTCAGATCTGTAGATACTGTAATTTCTACCTCAACTAAATTTCTTGTTGTTACTGTTGTTGTTTATAAATAGGTTGAATGCTGTTTCCACATTTTCTAATATGTAGTGCAGGAATGCGTTCCAGTTTAAGGTTTTTATTTTATTTATGTATTCATATATTTATTTGCGTTAATTTATTGGGGCAGTCCAACTGAGAAGTATGGTCCCTTTTTAGTGAAAGCCCATGGAGAAAAGCCCCAGGTATTTTACACAATACAATATCAGATTAACACAAAAACAAGAAAAGTCAGTAAAAAAATGAATACTGTAACAGCAGTATCAACATTAGTAAATACACAGTGATGACAGTAATAGAGAAGCTATTTACAATGACAAATTAATATCAGAGCTCAGTATTTAAATTAATTCTAAAAATGTTTGCATGCTTCACAAGGTGTTGACATAAACTGAAAATTCAGGATTATAGGTGGAGAAAACAAGTTAACAGAGATTTAACCAAGCTGGAAGATGCAGGAGAATATGCACAACTCAAGAACAAAGAATTTTAATTTCAGCTTGAAATAATAGGTGTTGTTTATCACTCAGAAATGTTTCAGGTTGCTTGCTCAGAGTCCTGCAATATGTGGGAGGTTTGGCTTCACACGAGGTGTCAGAAACATTGTTTTGTTTGCTAATGTTCTACAAAATTAAATTAATGGTCTTGATAGTTCATTAATGTTTAGTTACCAAGTAATTCAACCTGATTTTATTCTGGGGAGAGGAAATAGGATTTTTCTCTAGAGATCTGCTAATCTTTTTATCTGAAACTAATAGTGAGACAAAAAAATTAAAAACATTACTTACCCAGCACTACTGGGGGAGTGTCGTTAAATTTCATTGCACGGGGTTCTGAAGATGGAGGAAACAGGACATTAAGGATCCAGCCTGTGTTTGACAAGCAGGGCTGATGAAAGAGCACAAACAGTAAAAGGGAATAAAAGCTGAAGCAAAGCATGTCTGATACCGCAGGAAGATACAGGATTAGTGAACATCTATCAGCAGTATTTAATGACAGACTTGGGAGTTAGAGAGTTACATAGAAAGAGAATGCAAGCACTCCAACTATTCTGTTTACTTTAGAATGCTGGAACTGACTGACTCAGCCTTATTTGCTCCACAAACAATGCATTTCAGGGTCAATGTACCTGAAGATACAGCAAATGAACTCATGGTACATAATACAATAAATATAATACTGTAATTCAGCTTTCACTATGACTACGTCTGTTCTGAAAGGTTTGAATTGGTTTGTAAAAAAGAGTACGTTCCTCAAGTGGGGCACACATAATATTGTGTCCTGACATAATAGTGGCCAGGCTACAAATGAAAGATGCAAAGCTTCACCTGGATTTTTGCACCAATTAGCAGATGTAGATCAATTGTATTAAATGAAGGCTTTACTGTGTAGGAAGAAATCAAATAGACTTGCAATTATGACAGCTTTAACTATTCTCCAGAAAAAAAAAAAACACAGTAACTGGTATTTGATATAAATAAAATGCATTGTTCAAGTGAAGGGTCATAAGACATGGTTAACCCAGTGTTTGGTAACACTGTCACCCACTGTTCCTTCCTGGCATAGCAACAATCACCACAGTTCCAAGCTCCCACTTGTGCTCTATAAATAAAGGAGTCACTCTCTGCATGCATCATTAGGCTCTAAACAACACCACCACACAGCTAAGGAAATGAATCACAAGCCACTTTTTAACTTCACTTGGTGTGTATGCAGCAAGGATAGGGGAGAGCAGTGCTCCTGGACAGTGGGAAAAGGTTCAAAGAATGGGTCAAAAATGGCAGCTGCACATCCATACAAATATGCATATGCAAGTCATGCATATACAAGTCAGTGGAGGATGGGAGTCACACAGGAGAAAAGAAACTGCTGTGGTAATTATGGATCTTAGCAAGAGTTAATAACCAGCTTCTCGCTAGACAGCCATGATGTGGATGTCCTTTGATCTCTGACAAAAGCATAGCCATATAATCTAAAACTTATTGTATTGCTTAATTCAAGTGTTCCTCATGACCACTCAATGCTTTGCAGATATATTTATTTTAAGGATGCCACTGAAATTTGTCATTCCTGATGGCTTCCAGTAGAACATTTTATTTTTCTTCTGCAGTATTGGTGAAAAGTATGTTACAGCTGGTGCTGGACACTGGCATCTTCATCAGCAATCACATTTGGCATGCATGTACTAATGACAACAACAAGCTGCTTCCTGATGAGCTTGAACCTTGATATAATATACAATAAGCATTTGCTGACATCACCAAGAAGGTTTGTAAACTGGGTGATGTATATTCTGCACATTGAAAACTTTAGCCTGGATGGGTTTTATTTTCAGTTTTCACTGAATGGTTTGTTTGTCTGACCTTTTCATACTTTGGCTTGGATATTAGTTAGGATATTTTGCAGGCACCTTAATGTTTATGGACATTAGGCTTTAAGCTCTATGATTCTAAAGTGTAACCAAAAATCCACTTATGCTGTGCTGATGAGTTCACTAAAAAGGCCAAAACACTGATATACACAGTGGGGTTTATTGGCCTGAATATACCCATAAAGACTTAAAGAGTAAATCATCATGGGCATTCAGAAGCAATGTAGTTGAAATGCTGTTATACCCTTAATATACCCCTTGCATATATCCCATGGGCCTTTATTACAGGAAGTTTAAGGTATTATGCAATGAACACTTTAGCTTAGCTGAGTTTTACTTGCAATTTCTTTATGTCTGCAAATTTTCTTTTCCAGAAAAAAGTGAAACTTCCACCCCTTGTCTCATCCAGTCATGTTTTATGAGAAATAACTGAGAGTGTTGTACTCTCCAACTTCTCTCATGTACACAGTTCATGGCAGCTTAGTGACCATATGGTTGCTCAATTACAATGTAGGTGTTCCAGGTCACAGACATGGAGGCTCATGTTTCTGACAACTACAGACAGAGGAATCCAACTGGATATGGCTATCCAACCTGTTAAAAGCTAAGCTAGCTCAGGTCTGGGAGCACTTGAGCCCTTTCCATATAGGGGTAGCAAAAGGGACACCTCAGGCACAGGTGCAGTTCCCTAACTGCACTCTCTCTCAGTAAGATCCTCACTTAAAATGCAGCCATACCTTTGGAGTTCCTCATCAAAGGGACAGCTGCTATTTTTTTCTGAGCCAATCCAAAATATTTGTGCATGTGCATGAAATTACCCTTGGATCAAAATGTGTGTTCTTTTCTTTAAGAGCTTCATATAAAAACATGCTGACAAGTTAAGCCAGAAGGATTTGGTAAGGTCTTCCAAGGATACTTGGAAGTGGCCACATAAACCAGAGGTAGCAGTCTCACAACTTCAAAGGTGGGTTTCCTCTCCACTAGTAGAAAATATATGTTATAATCAGTAAAATCAAAAACTGACTTAAATGATCATTAACTTAAAATACAGCTATTTAACTTAAAAATAATTTAAAATGCTTGTTCCCTTACAATGACTATCTTTGTCCTCTGCAAAGCACAGGGCATCATGTCGCTACTCTTGACAAGCTATAAATAATATGCCCATGATTTTCAGATGATACACATTGTGGCAAACTGAAATACTGCCAGCCCAGCTAGCTGGAACTTTGTAAATAATTATATGTCACTTGAAAGTATTAATATGGTTTATATAGAAATGTGACACTGCCAGGCCAGCTATTTGGAATGTTGTAAATAATCATATGCCATTTGTAAATATTGATGTGATCCATGGGCTTGTCTTACAAATGTGGGAGAACTATGTGTTGTGTGGATATTTACTGGAGCAGAAGTGTGTGTTGAACTGTATGTTATGAACTGAGCTCCAAGAATGTAACCACAGTGTACTCTGCTGGAAAAGAGCAAAAATATGTATAAACTATATGCCTGTGCAAATGTATGCTTTCATAGTAGAAGTTAAGACATACAGGGTTGACTTGCAAAACTCTAAGAAAATAAGTTGAAAAGTAAACAATTTTTTGATGTGCTATGATGTTAATTAATACAGCAAAGAGATAGAGGGTTTTCTATTGTCTGGAAACAGAAATAATTACAGGTTTCAAATGTAAAGGTGTTTAGCTGTTTTATGACTTCCAGTTCTAGGCAAGCTTCTGAGAGATAAGTATTTCTGACAGAGGTGTTACATTTTAATTTTCTTTTAGCCTGGGAACTGAAGGCAGAAGTGACAAAGAGTGATCTCATCCAGTTTACTCAGCAGTAATGTATATTATTAATGTAAGAACTATCTCTTAGAGAAAGACTGTGCATTTTGCATTTGCCTTTGGATCTGACAACATCCTCTCATCAGCACTTGTCTTGCTCTGTAAGTACGTCATTTAGGGCATAGTATCTCTTAGATATAGATATGGATACAGCAAAGATTTGCTTAGATGTTTTCTGTATTTATTTGAGACTGTCCTGTAATATTGTTTTAAAGTATTCCCTGTGATTCTGAACTCTGTTGTCACTGTGTTGAGTTATTGAGTATTACCTTGTGCTTTTATTTATTATTAAATATATTTAAACCTTTTAATTGTGGCTGGCTTATTTAGAGATATTTAAGCTATTAGAGTACTTGCATATGTATTTGGTGACACTATACAGGCCACTCCTAAATAGCCTTAAAAGTTTTGGTCATACTTACCATTTGGATAATAGTAACATTACACAGTAGAATTGGTCACCCTTTGGGAAGGGCCTTGTAGTAGCTGATAAAGAGTGATTGGTGGCAGCTTGTACTACTTTATAGTCTGGGCAGAAGGGGGCATAGCTAGTGAACCTGTACCAGCCTTCTCCAGGAGTGTTTGTATATAAATCAAATCTCTCAAAGTGTGTGTGTGTGTGTGTGTGTGTGTGTGTGTGTGTGTGTGTGTGTGTGTGTGTGTGTGTGTGTGTGTGTGTGTGTGTGTGTGTGTGTGTGTGTGTGTGTGTGTGTGTGTGTGTCTGTGTGCAGCTACTTGGGCAGGGGCATGAAGCACTGGTTGGACAGAAAGTGTGCTGGAGGTTTTGGTTCGACCAATCAGCTGAGATCTAAACCCTATAGCCATGTCAGTGGGGAGTCTTATTGGGGATCTGGAGAAAGAAATGGAGAAACCAGCCACCAGACCGACTGATCTCTGTGTGCTCTTAAGGTAAATTTTACTTTACTGTGTGTGCACGTGCCTCACTGCTGCTAACGGTGAGTATTGAGGCTCCTTTAGTACTGGGCCAGTGCATGGACATCACATATTAATTGGTGGCAGTGGTGAGATATCCACATCAAATATTAATTGTTTGATGGTGGTGAGTTACCCACATCACATATTAATTGGCTTGTAATGGTGTGGACATTGAATTCCTATAACTTGTGTACAGTGATCACTGAAGGTGTTTTTGTACTCTTAATCAGTCACACAGTGAACATTCAGAGTTCAGATCACAATTGTTTTATTTCTTTTGTTAGCTTAGTCAGGGAGAGCAGGCAAGCATGCCAGTAGAGGAGTATGGCAAGCTGTCAAGGAGCCAGTTAGCTGAGATGTGCCAGGCTAAAGGACTGGTGCATGGAAACCTGACTAAAATAGACATGATTGCAGCTTTGGTCATGGCTGTATCAGAGAATAGTAACTGGGAGGATGATCAGACTGGCTGTGGAGATGTACAACACTCAGAGAATGGACAGCTCAACCTTTCTACAGAGGACTTAAAAATCCATCTGGAGCTAAAGAGATTTGAGTTGGAGGCCAAGCATTTGGAAATAGAAGCAGCAGAGAGACCGAGGCATCTTGAGAGTGAGGAAAATGAGAAACTGCTATGCCTGGAAGCTGAGGAGAAGGAGAAGCAGAGGCAATATGAGAAGGAGATGCTGACTTTTCACCAGAGTCATGGAGGTAATGGGGAAGGGAGTAACTGGACCCCAGAAGCACAAAAGGTCAGTATATTTCTTCCACAGTTTACAGAGGGGGATACTTTTGACAGTTTCATTCATATGTTTGAAAGGGTATGCAAACAGTATAATATTGACCAAGGCTCTGGGTATGGTTCCTGACCCCCTTAGTCCATGGTAAAGCTGTAACTATTTTGTTCAAACTGTCTGACAATGACTTTTTAAATTATAATGCTGTAAAGAATTGTTTGCTAGAATTTTTTAAGCTAACACCTGAAGCTTATAAGAAAACATTTTGTGAGCACAGATGCAAGGCAGATTAAAGTGTGTGTGAATATGTTGCTGAACTAAGCACTTATTTTCATAGATGGGTGAGTGTGTGTCAGGTCACCATTTTTGAATGGCTGGCAGACCCTTTAATGAGGGAACAAGCCCTTATCACTTTGCCGGAGAACATGAGGATCTGGTTAGCTGATAGACAATGCCTTACTGTAGATGAGTTGGGGAAGAAAGGAGACCTATACCTAGCAAGCTGGGCATCCCTGCACAGTAAAGTGACACTCAGTACTGCTCATGGGTCTAGTGAAACCCAGGGTGGCAGCCCAGACTGCCCCAACAGAATCTGCCAGTAGGGGGGGAAGCCCCTAGTCTAGGTACATGTCCAGGACCTTGGGTTAAATGTTTTGAATGCAACCAGTGAGGCCATGTGGCATATAGAGGTCCACAGAGGCAAGGTGGTAAACAAAAGAGGCGGGAGCCAGTAAATGGGAATGACAAAATGCCAATAGTAGGTTGTCTTGAGACAACAAGGGTATCAAACTACCATCTTGCAAATGTCCTGATAGGGAAGGATTTTGATGAGGCAGTATCATGTGTTTATGCAGTTACACACAGTCAGGCGTAGAAAAAAGGATGTTGGTCTGGTAGCCTGGGGGAGACCCAGACAGACCTCACACTTTGAAGCCAGCACTAGTGAGGTGGTTACTTCAGGGAGAGAGCTGCCCTGTAGCAGTGAGACTGAAGGTGAGCCACTGCTGCTTGGGGGTACTAATGTTCCCTTGGACAGAGTGACTGCAAAGGAAGAGGTGAGTAGTAGTACCCAGGCTGACAGAGAGGCACTGCTGTCAGAGGATACCAGACTTCCAGTGGAAAGGGAGCTGGGAAGGGTTACAAAGAGAGTTGAGACAGGCTCATCTCTCAGACCCTACATTACAAGGCCTGAGGCAGGTAGCAAGTGAGGCACCTGATTTTCAAGGGAAGCAAGAATCTGTATACTGGGACAAAGGGTTGCTGTATACAGAGTGGACCCCTGAGGGAGGACTAGAGGGTGAGAGAATACAGCAGTTGGTAGTGCCTATTCCTGCTGTCTAGCACTTCTAGCCATATCCCATGATATTCCCTTTGCAGGTCATATGACCATAAATCATACAAAGAGATGTATTATGAAGAACTTCTATTGGCCTGGGATTTCCAGAGATATAACAGGGTACTGCAGGACCTGTGAGCAGTGCCAAAAGGTAGGCAAAGCAGGTTAAAGCTCCTTTGATACCTTTGCCTGTGATTGAGGGTAGCTATGGATATTATGGGGGCTCTGAGTACCCCATTTTCCAAACGGAAAAAGCATATCCTAGTAGTAGTCAACTGATTATGCTACAAGATACCCTGAGGCAGTAGCTTTGTCCTCCATTCAGGTGGAAAAGGTGGCAAATGCTTTGTTAGAGGTTTTTCGGCAGGGTAGGTTTCCCAAAAGAAATACTGACTGACAGAGCTGCCAATTTCATGTCAGACCTGCTGACTTGTCTGTGGAAGTACTATAGGGTAAAATACCTAAAGACCACACCCTACCATCCCCAGACTAATGGTCTTGTTGAGAGGTTAAACTCTACACTCAAGTCCTTGCTATGGGCATTTGCCAACCAGATTAAGAGGGAGTGGGAAAATATTTTCCCCCATCTGTTGTTTGCTTACAGAGGGGTTCCCCAGGAATTCACAGGTTTTTCATACTTTGAGTTATTGTATGGGCATAGGGTGAAGGGGCCTCTAGACTTAATTCGAGATGAGTGGAAGGGTGAGTGTGAATCTCACCAGGAGTCTGTTGTGGCATATGTCTGAATTCTCAGCTTGGCACAGGAGAGCCAGGCAGAAGCCCAACAGCAGAAAAAGATCTGGTATGACAGGAATGCTCGAGCTTGAGAGTATGCTGTAGGGCAGCAGGTAATGGTTCTCATTTTTGTCAAACACAGCAAACTGCAGGCAGCTTGGGAGGGGCCCTACAAGGTGGTAAGGAAGGTCAGTGATGTTAACTACATGGTGGAACTGCAAGTCAGGAGGCAGGAGCAAAAATTGTATTGTGTTAACATGATGAAACCTTACCATGATAGGGAGGACCTTGTGCTGAGTATTTGCAGTGGATTGCAGGAGGAGTTTGAGGGAGATCTGGTGATTGATCTCCTCAGTGAGGTTCAGACTGACACCTCAGTGAAAGGGGTAGCAATGTCCAAGCATCTCTCTCCTACCCAGGTTCACGAAATCTGAGCAGTGTTACAGGAGTTTGGGGACATGTTCACTGGGAAACCAGGGTGCAACCACCTTGTGCAGCACCAAGTAGATACAGGACCCCAAAGGCCTATTAGGCAGGCCCCTTGTATGGTGCAAGAGAGAGTCAAACAGACTCTGAGGGAGGAGATACAGGAAATGTTGGAACTAGGGGTAACTCAAGAGTCCAACAGTCCCTGGGCCTCCCCAGTGGTGCTGGTACCAAAGTAGGATGGCAGCAGCAAGTTCTGTGTGAACTACAGGAAATTAAATAGTCACAAAGAGTCAGAAGCTTACCACATGGCTTGGACAGATAAAGCCCTAGAGCAGCTGGGTGGGGCTAAGTATCTTACCATCTTTGATCTTACCAAGGGTTACTGGCAGGTGCTCTTGACTCCCAGAGCTAGAGAGAGGTTAGCCTTTGTGAAACTTTTTGACTTGTATGAGTTCACAAAGATGCCCTTTGGGATGAAAAATGCCCCAGCAACTTTCCAGAGGCTGGGAGATCATATCCTAGCAGGAGCAGGAGGGTTTGCCCTTGCTTACCTAAATGACATTGCCATCTACAGCCATTCCTGGCATGAGCACCTTCAGCATGCCAGGGAGGTGATGGGCAGACTACAGAGGGCACGGCTGACCATTAAGCTCAGCATATGTCAAGTTGGTATGGCAGAAGTCTTCCACTTGGGACATAGAGTGGGGAGTGGTAAGATCAGGCCAGAACCTGCCAAAGTGGAAGCCATTCAAGCATGGCCTGCACCTGTTACCAAAAAGCAGGTGAGGGCATTTTTAGGGACAGCAGGGTACTGCATAGGTTTATAGGTTAATAGGTGTGTACTAGGCTAATGGCCCTGGAGTCTTTACAAGCCTAGCCCATAGAAGTGCCCTAGCATCATGCCGCCTGACGTTAGTTCCCAGTGCTTCTATCAAGTAGAGCCACTGGAGTGATCCCTGCGGTGAACTTTCTATTACTCATTAACTCATCAAGATTTCTCTTGAAGAGGGACAGCAAGGTGCTCTGCTTGACATGTGTGGGAAGTCTATTCCATAGCATGGGCAGTCTCTTAGTGAGAAAGCTCTCCCTCCAGCATGTTCTGTTGATTGTGGTAATGAGGTTGAGGTCTCTACAGTGTGTGGTGTGGAGGGATTGGGATTTCTTTAGATGTAGCATTTCTAACAGAGCTGGGTCAGACATGGCTTTGTAAGTCAAGCAAAGATTGCCTCTAAGTAGGCGATATGAGACAGATAATAGCTGGAGTATTTTGAGTCTGTCCATATAGGACATGTGTTTAATGCCTAGGATCCTCTTCGAGAGGTACTTCTTTGGCCTCTCCAGCTGTTGCAAGTATCTTGTGAGGTACATGCCAAATGGGGCATTATACACAATGACTGGTCTAATGAGGGAAGAGTAGAGAGAGATGATGACCTCTTTCTTCCTGAATGCAAAACCCTTGGTAATGAGATGTGCTACACAGAAGAACTTTCTGACCACAGTGGCAATGTAGTGGTCGAAGGAGAGGTTGCTGTCAACCTGTGTCTCCAGATCTCTTATAACACCTTCAGTGTTCAATGGGCTCCCATCGATGTAGTAATTAGTGGGAAATTTGTTTTCACCAAAGGGATGACGACACATTTTCTGGCATTAAGCCATAGTTTCAACACCAGTCATTGGTCTCAGTGAGGCCTTTCTGTAGGATGTCTGCATCACTTGGGGAGTTAATAAGGGTCTATATTATAATCTCGAAGTCTGACAATATCGAATACGATATTGTCGACACGAGAATAATGAAAACACACTATATCAAACATTTAAGCGGAAAATCTCCGTAGGGGGAGATTTCCATTTACTTCAATGTAGTGTGTTTTCAGAGTTGGTATATTTAAGTAGGGGGGTGTGGGGGGTGCAGGGGGGCTTGCCCCCCGCCTACACACTATTTAGTTTTTTTTTTAATTTAGTTTGTTTTTATTTCGATGGTTTAAGACTTCGATCACTAAAGTTCGATCTTTAGTGATTCGAAGTTTTAAACCTTTGAGATTATAATATAGACCCGTTAATAATGGCTTCCAGTTTGCAGTCATCTGTGAACTTGGTTGCCCAAAGTCCCTTTGTGTTGGCCTGGACTTCTGAGAAGTAGATGCTGAACAGAAGAGGACCCAGGACCGATCCCTGTAGGACTCCACTTGTGACTGGTCATCAGTCTGACCTGGAGTCTACTACTTTCACACTATGTGTTCTATCTGTGAGCCAATTTGCAACCCACCTAGTGATATAGGGATTGATGCCTAGTTTGGTGAGTTTATCAATAATCCCGAGTGAAGAATGGTATCAAAGGCCTTGGCCAGATCGAGGTAGGCTGTATGCACTGCCTTACCTTCATCCACAGCTTTGGTGACTGACTCAAAGAAGTCAACCAGGTTGAGCAGGCATGATCTCCCTTTCACAAAGCCAAAGTGTGAGGGGTCTAGAGTTTGGAGATTTCCTATACCTTTGTTAATCAGTTCCATGGTAATGTGCTCCATAGCTTTACATATCAGACTCATCAGGCTAATGGGGCGATAATTCCCAGGGTCTGTAGTTCCTCCCCCTTTATGGAGAGGGATGACCGTAGCAGTACGCCATTCTGTAGGGACAAAGCCTGAGGTGAGGCTGTGACTGAACAGGGCACACAGATGCGGTGCCAGTTCGCTTTGTAGTTCATGTATAACACAGCTAGGGATATTATCAGGTACCATGGAAGCTGTATTCTTGGCCTTGGACAATGCAGCTTTAACCTGTGCTGCAGTAATGCTGGGGGCCAGAAACCACTCCTCTTGTGGTAGATAGGCTACCTAGTGCTTACCACTCCCACTGATAAGCTAGAAGGCTTACCTCCAACACAGAAAGGCTTGGGGGGCTCAGAAGCTTACAAGCAGTCCTGGATACAACAAATCTGTATCTGGACTAGACTAGTTAAAGGAAAGGTGAGAAACGAGCTTAGATTTTTTTTTTTTACAGAAAAGCAGTTAAAACAGCAGTAAACACAATTTAAATGCAGTGCAAGCTAGCATGCTTGAGTGTGTAGCAATATTAAAGCAAATACAGTTTAAATAAATGCAATTAAATTAAAACAATACTAAAAACAAGTGCAGAAAGCAGTAAATTAGGAAAAATCAATGGCACTTAGAGTATCAGAAAACAATGCCAGCAAATATATAAATCATTCAGTCAAGCAAAAATTAAGACAGTGCAGAACTCTGAACAGTTAAAAAGTGCAAAAAATATACTTATCAGCTCTATATTTCCAGATTGTTTGATAAGCACACTCAGTCAGAACACAAGGAGATTCCAGCAATGGAAGTACAACACAGAAAATACACCTCAGGCAATGACAAACAGTTAAGATGGGCTGTCTCAACAACCCCCACCTGAAAGTAGCTTCTGAGCTACCATGAGAAACAAAGTACAGACAACAACAAAGGAGAGAAACAATACAGCAAATATATAAATAATAAAGCAAATATATAAATACAGCACAGTGCAAACTGAGTTGCAAAAAGTGTACTTATCAATTTGGAATATAAGATGGGAAAAGGTTCCAACTCTGCTCACAGTCAGGAGAATTTAGCTCTGTCCTATATCAGCTCTGTACAAATTCACAGAAATGCAGTGTTCTGAATACCTGGCGGACTTAGGGAGAGCAGGGTGTGATGAGGGTTTGTCCACAAAAACCCTAAATGTAAAATAACTGGTCGGAATCACAAGTGCTAAAACCAAAACTAAGACGCATAGAAGAGCAGATACATTTAATCAGGCTGCTAACAAGCAGTAATAAGTGCAGAGTAAGAGCAGTAGAACACTTAGGAGCACACAGAACAGCAAACTAATGTAATAAAGAAGGTAGAAGACAGTTACAGTAAGAACAGTTGAATAAATTAAAGTATTTTTTTTCCCCAGTTATACTATCATAGCTGCTCCCCTCACAGACCTGACAAGGAAAAACAGGCTCAATAAGGTAGTGCGGACCACAGCATGGGAGCAGGCATTCCAGAACTTTAAAGAAGCTTTGGGAGGACCCCCTGTGTTAGCCAGTCCAGATTACAGCAAATAACTTGCTGTGCAAGTGGATGCTTCAAACTATGGAGAAGGGGCTGGACTTAGCCAGATTTTTTCAGAGGGAGAAGAGCACCCAGTGGTTTATCTCAGTCTTAGGCTCCAACCCAGGGAGGAATGCTATTCAGCTGTAGAAAAGGAATGTCTAGCCATAGTGTGGGCACTGCAGAAACTTCAGCCTTATATGTATGGAAGGAAATTCACTGTAGTTACAGATCACAATCCCCTTACATGGCTACATTGAGTCAACCAGCAAAATGCGAAGTTGCTAAGATGGAGCCTAGGGTTGCAAACATACGATATGTCACTGCTGCACTGCAGTGAGATTAGCAATGCCAACACAGATGGGGTCTCAGGACAGGGAATGGGGTAAGGTATACCCAGATAGACTCAACCCTCTATAGCAACATTTCTCAAGGGACACTTAAAAAACTAGCTTGAGTTCTCGGGGGGGGGTGGATGTGATAAACTGAGGGGCTGCCAGCCCAGCTAAACAGAATTTTGTAAATACTTTTTTGACATTTTAAATATTAATATGATCCACAGGCTTGTTTGACAAATGTAAGAAAACTGTATTATGTGTTGAACTTCAAAAAATTTAACCACAGTGCACCCTGCTGGAAGAAAGCTGATAAGTAAAGAATTTTACAACTGTGTGTGATCTCAAGATCAGAGATAGGATATCTGCAGCTAGAAATTCTTTCTATTGTCCTAAGACAGTGATAATTACTAGGTTTCACACGTGAAGTGTATTTTATTGCTGTGGCTTCCTGGCAGCTGCAAGATCACAAAGAAATGTTAAATTTTAAGTTCTGTGAGCTTGGGAACTTAAGTAGAGTTGACAAGAATGTTGCAATCTGAAATGACTCAGCAGTAATGTGTATTATCAATTTAAGACTATCTCAGAGAGAAAGATTATTATTTTGTATTTGTTTCTGAACCTGAACACATCATCTCACCAGCACTGTGCCTTGCTCTTTAAGTAAAGTTATTTAGAACATAATTTATCTTAGAGACAGATAGGAATACAGCTAGATGTTTTCTATATTTATCTGAGACTATCCTACTATATTGTTTTAAAGTATTTCCCATGATTTCTGAACTCTCTAATGTCATTGTGTTGAGTTAATAAGTATTATCTTATGTTTTTATTTACTATTAAATATATTTAAACCTTTGAACTGTGGCTGTGTTGTGTAGAGATAATTTAAGCTGTTAGTGTACTTGCATGTATTTGGTGACACTGTATAAGCCACTCCAATAGCCTTGCTGTTCATCACACTTACTAATTGGATAATAATAACATTGCACAGTAGAACTGGACACCCTTTGGTAAGGTCCTTTAAAGTAGCTGATAAGAGTAGATGGTGGCAGTGATTACTACTTTATAGCCTGGGCAGAAAGGGACATAGCTGGTGAACCTTGTGCCAGCCTTCCCAGGAATATCTGTGTGTTTGTATATAAATCAAATCTCAGAGTGTGTGTGTGCCAGCTACTTGGGCAGGGACATGAAGCACTGGTTGGACAGAGAGGTACTGGAGGTTTTGGCTTGACTACTCGGCTGAAATCTGAACCCTATAGCTGTGCCAGTGGGGAGTCTTATTGGGGATCTGGAGAGAAAGGGAGAAACCAGCCCCAGAATGACTGTGATCTCTGTGTGCTCTTAAGGGAAATTGTACTTTACTGTGTGTGTACTTGTTATCCTCCCAATGTGGACACCCCTCACTGGTGCTAGTTGTGATGATTGAGGTTCCTTGATTACTGGCCCAGTGCACGGGTGTCACAACATAATCTATAATGTAGCTTGCAAGTAATTAAACCCACTCTAACAGAACTTGTCCCAGTAGGTAAATAATAAGAAATGGGAAGGCATATATTTCCCTTTAGGCAAAAAGGATTTTGTTTTCTCTAAAAGGAATCAACTGGGTGATCAGCTTAGTGCTAACAGAGTATTGATTCTTGCATAATATGAACATTTTCCAGCTATCAGGAGAAAGCACTATATGACCGATTGGGGAATAAACCCAAAATAATTTATAAGCAGGATGTGAATATAAAAAAAAAATCTTTTGGAAGGGCATTTGGTAGTTAGTAATTCCCTGGGTATGGGGGGGTCTGTGAACACTGTAGCCAAAGCCACAAAATGTTAGAGGGAAGTACCTTTTCTTATTAAGGGGTACAGAGAAGTTCACATCAGACACAAATACCACTGTCTGAGCAAATGAGTGGTATATGTAGCCCAATGGATGGGATCTTTTAATTTCTATACAGGGAAAACAGAAAAAGCCTTTAAAATTAAGGTATGCCAGCACTCTTATGATATAAAAAGGAAAGATTTATGTAATGCATTAAAGACATATTAAAATAATGAAATGACATTTGAAAATAATGGCCACACTTTTAAGTTTTATATATTCAATGATGTGCAACTGGATGAAAGAAGGGGACCTTGGAAGCATTTATTAGAAATCAAAGAACTTAAGTGGCATCTTAGAATTAATACCATAGATCCCTTTGGGTTGAATGAGAAAACTGCTCTTTAAATGTCATGGAACAGTTTAGTTTTTAACATCCTAAATATATTTTTATATTTTGAATACTTTAGGTTGTCATGTTACTATTCGGACAAACAGTGTTAATATTCTCATAGGAAGTGCAATGAAGGGGGTTTTCATATAGCCGTGTGTATGTGTGTGTGTGTGTGTGTGTGTGTGTGTGTGTGTGTGTGTGTGTGTGTATATATATATATATATATATATATATATATGCATTACTTATTTAAGATTTGTAATTTGGTGTTTTTTTAATTACAGAACATCTAATTTATTATATAAAAACTTATAAGCACACAACAAACTGGAAAATGAAACTCAAACCAAAAGCTGTAGATGGAAGAATTGTGTTTGCTCTTTCATTCCGTCTACAGCTTTTGGTATGAGTTTCATAATTTATTGTATCTTATTAAAATATTGTTTTATTTGTTGCTAATGTTATAGTAGATTGTATTGGGAAGGACTTGTATTTACAGCATGGTGTGTGTATATACACTTGTCTGCTGAAGGCATTTGTCAACCAAATGTATGGGGATGGGTTTCATGTATATACAGAACACTGAGATTATTTTTATTTATTCCGAAAAAGTCCCACTTACCAGGGAAAAAAGCACTTAATGTGTTTTATCTGATTTTATATGTGGGACAATAAACCCTCAGTTTGGTGTGCTCTTGACATTTTTTGTAGCTTTTGAGATTGAATACTCAGTTCTTAATAATGACCATGCAGATGACATGGGGTGTGCAGATACACGCACACGCACACATATCTTAGACGGGAAAGTGCTCAACTGTACAGGTATCGACAATTACCAAAGAAATGCCGGCATCCTATGTGTGTGACCATAATAGGAAAAAGTCATATTACATTTCCCTGAAAAACAAAATGCATGCCAACACAGGCCAAAAACCTTAGTTGAATGGTCTTAATCACTGACCAAGCTAGGTCCATTTTTTTTAAACATCTTTATTGAATTATCACTTGTGACATAGGCAAATTTACATTTATATAAAAGTAATCACACTGCATTAACAAGTTCACATTTACAAATATTATACTTCACATATGTTGTTTTATATCATATGACCTAAGCAACATTACTTAAATTATTCAATTCCTGACCTTTTTTTTTTAAGATGAAACATCTTTATTAAACCATCACTTATGACATAGGCAATCATGCATTTATATAAATGAAAACAAACCACACTGACACAATCCTAGTTGCAAGCATTTTACATCACAAACCATACTGACACACTCCCAGTTGCAAACATTATACATCATTTTAATCCATCCACTCATTTTTAGTCAAGCATTGCATAGCTCATTTAAATACTGCCTTCTTTTAAACCTCATTCCTTCCCTGTATGCATTGTTCCCACAGTTCCAATTTTTCCTATGCAG
This sequence comes from Protopterus annectens, assembly GCF_019279795.1. Classification (NCBI taxonomy): domain Eukaryota; kingdom Metazoa; phylum Chordata; order Ceratodontiformes; family Protopteridae; genus Protopterus; species Protopterus annectens. Next base: position 1,700,861,083 of record NC_056741.1, on the reverse strand, counting down.
TGTGCTCCTACCCTTTTCTAAAGATCTCAATTCCAGTTGTTTTATCTCTGTTACTATATTCACTACTTCTAGTATAGATGGTCTAGATTCTGATTTCCATTTCTAGTAATTTCTTTTTTCACAGTCACCATAATTAGACACAGCATGTCTAGGCAATTCCAATTCTTTATCATAGCTCAGAAAAATCATCTCCCTCATCACACCAATCTGCCCACCCAGCATCTCCGACAGTGCATCCCACAAGGAATCCTTAAAGTCTGCCAACTAACTGCACTCTCAGAAAATATGCTCCCAATTACCATTCCCCATCACACTTCCAACATCGGCTGCCTACCTGAGGAAAAATTCTATGGTGTCTACTTGGGGTATAAAAGTACCTAAGCAAACGTTTCCAAGGAAAAATCCTAAATATTCTAGATTTTGTTGCATACTTGGGAGACATACATATATCCTCCCATTGTTTCTTTGTGAATTGCTTATATAATATCTATTCCCAATCCTTTCTTACCTCCTCTGATTGAGTCATAGCTATCATGCAATATTTTATATGCTCTACTAATTATTCCTTTTTTAATGGCAACTTCTGTTCTAGATTTTACTAAAAACTCTACCAGTGCTAGTCTTTCATTTAGGACACCCCTATTTCTTTCTCTTTGCCTATACTCTAGCTAAGTCCATTTCCTTCAGTAACTCTGTGGTAAGCTGGTTCACAAGGAAAGAGGTATCTGTACTATCTCTGTGATATGCCCACCAATGTCACCCTGCCTTACTTGTTATACCTGCAAGTTGTTTTTGTTTTCCACAGGAGGAACAGACATCATCCCCAACCTTGATGCCCAGTCTGTTGTCAACAGGCAGCGATAGATGTCGCACATGTAATTAAAATAATGCATACCATTTCTGAGCCAGTATCTAGTTATGGCTTACATACCTAAGATCATTCATCTAAGGATCAGTTATTCTTTATACTGTTGATAGTTAGAAGTCCATATTTAAGTCATGTAAATGTACCAGAAAAAAAAAAGAATGAAAGCAGAAGATGAGGTCAAAATGCAAACTAATCACCAGATCTCAACACGTTTAGGAAGAAGAAGAATAAGTGCTCTAATAAAATACCCATTGTAAGACACCCAAAATTAGAAAACTCTTCTTAACATAGTAATTCCAGTCCACAGTTGCTTGCATAATGCCCAGATCTCATAACTAGTCAATTCAATCCACAAAATATGCATTCAAAGCCAACACGAATGTAAAGGCAGGCAAATATGTTTTCTACTGAGAAAGTGTGGTACTTTGAATAGAATAGAAGGAACTAGGTTGGAAAAGGTGCAGGTTTAAGGTAGGTGGCAAAAGTAGCACTGAACTTCATTTGAGGAAAAGTGGTTGGCACAAACAACCATGGAGAGGAGGAGGGCACTGGGACAAATAACATAGGTAGACTTTAAAGAAATTACATAAAATGACTGCCAATACAGAGCAGCACCCAGGAGCCCTTCTGCTAGAGCTAACTCCCCAATCACAAAAGGTGTCTGAGCACAGCCCATAACTCAATACATACACACCAGAACACATAAAGGTGAGAGATCATATCCTTTAACTCAGTACATAGACATAACATTCCAGAACAGTGAGTGAGCATATGGACACCAGCATAAAAGTGAGTGAGCACATCCCTTAATACAGTAAATGGACACCTGCACACATAATGGTTAGTGAGCAAATCCTTTAATTAGTGCATGGACACCAGCATGCATAAAGTTGAGTGAGCACATTCTTAACTCCAGATGTAGACACCAGCATACATAAAAGTGAGTGAGAACATCCACTAACTCAGTACATGAACACCAGCATCATTAAGGTGAGTGGGATCATCCACTAACTCAGTACATGGACAACATCACAATTGAGTGAACACATCCCTTAATGCAGTCCATTGACACCAGCACATGTAAATGTGAGTGACCACATCCTTTAACTCAGTACAAGGACACCAGCACACAAAAAGGTGAGTGAGCACATCCAATACAAACATAGGTGAATGAGAACACCCATTAACTCAGTACATGGGAAAAAAAACACAATTAGAAGTGAGGGAACACATCCCCTAATGTAGTCCATTGACATCAGCACATGTAAATGTGAGTGACCACATCTCTTAACTCTGTACAAGGACACCAGCACACATAAAGGTGAGTGAGCACATCCATAAACTCATTAATCAACAGTACAAATAGAGGTGAATGAGAACACCCATTAAGTCAGCACATGGACAAAAGCAGAAATAAAGTTGAATGATCACATCGCTTAACTCAGTACATGGACAACAACACACGTTAATGTGTGACTATGTCTCTTAACTCAGTACATGGGCAACAGCACAGATAAAGGTGAGTGAGCACATTTCTTAACTCAGTATACAGAAACCAGCAAACACAAAGCTGTGGGAGCACATCACTTTACTCATGTACATAGTTACCAGTACACATAAAAGTGAGTGAGCACATGCCATAACTCACTACACAGACAACAGCATAAAATAAGCAGACTCAGCACATCTCTTAGCTCAGAAGATGGACACAAGCACACTTAAAGTTGAGTGAGCATATCCTTCAACTCAGTTCACGGACACCAGCACACATAAAGGTGAGTGAACAAATCCCTTAACTCACTACAAGGACAGCAGAACAAGAAAAAAGGAGACTGAGCACATTCCTTACCACAGTAGATGGACATGGGTGTGCATAAATGTGAGTAAGCACATCTCTTAACTCAGTATATGCACACCAGCAGACATAAAGGTGTGTGAGCACATTCTTTACTTCAAGTACACAGACACCAGTCTACATAAAGGTGAATGATCACATTCCTTAACTCAGTACATGGACACCAGCACACATAAGTGAGTGAGTATATCCCCTAACTCAATGCATAGAAAACAGCACATATGTTGTTGGTGTGTTTTTCGGCTTTTCCCGGTTAGGGGTCACCACAGCGGAACTCCGGTCCGCTAATGATTGGCATTAGATTTTTACGTGCCGAGTTGCCAGCCCTGATGCACAACCTTCAAATGTTCCTGGGGGTGCACACCTCAGATGACCTATCCTGGCCAACTCATATTAGCCACACAGTGAAGAAGGCACAACAACGTCTGCACTTCCTATGGAAACTGAGGAAGGTAAACCTGTGTCAGTCCAGCGTCAAAGCCTTCTGCAGGGGGACCATCGAGAGCATCCTCTCAAATAACATCATAGTTTGGTATGGTAACTGCAAAGTATCTGACTACAAGGCTCTCGAGGGTAATGAGGACAGTGGAAAAAGTAATTGGTTCCTATCTCCCATCTATGGATGATCTGCACAAGACTCAGTGTGTGAGAAGAGCTAGGAAGATAATCAATGATCCCACTCACCCTGCCCATGGTATGTACTTCCACCTTTTCTCAGGCAGGCGGTAACTCAGCTTACACTACAAAACATCTAGACTGAACAGGAGCTTCGTCCCTCTAGCCATAAGGCTGCTGAACTTGAATGCCAGGCATGACAGTGAATAATTAGATCAATATGCCACTTGCTATGAAGTATCAACTATAGCAATCACTCTGGCAAATTGCTTCAATAACTGGTACAGTTAGCCTGATCTCTTATGCTATTACTTCCTGAATATGCAATAGTCAGATGTGAGTCATCACTCCATACATGTGCAATATGAACATCAGAATACTGTATACCATACTACAACTGATGAAGTGCAATATTCTAAGCAATCACAATATGAAGTCATAGTCTTGCAATACCTACTAGTATAATACTGTCTAATGTCTTCTTGTCCAATTGTGGAGATTTGTTGTGTTGTTAATATTTTAATTATTACTGTATGTGCATTAGTCTTACTGTCATTCAAACTATGTGTTCATTGTTACGTCTTGAACTGGGTATCAAAGCAACATAATTTCATTCAGTTTGCACTGCTGTGTATATCTGATCGACAATAAAGTTCACTTTGACTTTGATAAAGGTGAGTAGGAACATCCATTACCTCAGTACATAGACACCAGCACAAATAAAGGTTAGAAAGCACATCCTGTAAATCCAAACATGGATTCCAGCATACATAAAGGTGAATGAGAACATCTATTAACTTGGTACATGGACACAAGTACACATAAAGGTAAGTGAGAACATATATTAACTTGATACATGCACACCAGCATATGTAAAGGTGAGTGAGCAAACCCTTATCTTAGTACATGAACTCCAACACACATAAAGGTCAATGAACACATCCATTAACTCATATCATTGACAACAGCACATATAAAGGTCAGTGAGCACATCACTTAACTTAGGTACAAAGACACCAGCCACATAAATGTGTGTGAGCACATCCCTTTACTTGGTACATGGACATAAGTACACATAAAGCTGAGTGAGCATCAGTACTTGGACACCAGAACACATAAAGCTGAGTAAGCACATCTCTAAACTCACTACATGAACAGCACCACCAAAAAAAGGAGACTGAGCACATTCCTTAGCTCAGCCAATTGACATGAGTGCACTTAAACATGAGTGAGCAAATCCCTTTATTTGGTTCATGGACAAAGGAACACTTAATGGTGAGTGAGCACAAGCCTTAATTCACAGCAAGGACACCAGCATACATAAAGCTGAGTGAGCACATCCCTTAATTCAGGTGTATAGACAGTAGCACAAATAGGGGTAAGTGAGCACATTTCTTCACTCATTGCATGGACAACAGCACACTTAAAGGTGAGTAAGCAAATCCCCTAACTCAATACATGGACACCAGCACAAATAAAGGTGTGTGAGCACATTCCTTAACTCACTGCAAGGACACCAGCATACATAAAGGTGAGTGAGAAAATCTCTTTACTCAGTACAAGGATACCAGCACACACAAAATTGAATGATCACATCCCATAACTCAGGTACACAGACAACAGTACACATAAAGGTGAATGACAACATCCATTATCTCAGCACACGGACACCAGCACAAATAAAAGTGAGAAAGTACATTCCATAACTCCAAACATGGACTCCTCCAGCGCACATTAAGGAGAATGAGTATATCCCTTAAAGGAGAACAATGGGATTTTATTTACAAATGATCAACATGTCAGCACTTTTCCTCCCTATTTCATGATCCTGGTTAAAAACATGAGCAGTGCAGCTTTAAAAATCTATTACTTTGACTGTTTTTCCCCCAAAGTACAGTGTCTTACCATACTGTACTGGTTTCACTTTTAAAAATGAGTTCTCACACCATGGAAGAGCTTAGTGCTGTCTGTAAAACTCTGATGTCAAGACTGCTACTAATCAGCAGCAGTTCTCTGCAAGTTCCCTCCCTCAAACTGACATCACTGTGGCAGTATTTGCATTCAAGTGAAAAAAATGCAAAGAAACACCCAATATGTAATGTTAGAGCTATAGTGTCTGTCCCTCACCCATATGCTATTAAAAAACAGCAGCAGAAGTAGCTGAGTAGCTCCTTTTCATTGCTACTGTATCCTGCAGAATGTATATTGTTTGTTGATGGACTTTCAGGAATGCTTCTGTTCTACAGTCACTATCTCCTCCTGCATCCTAGTATTTTTTCTGACAAGGTGAGTTTTAAAATCCTTCTGGGGCTTTTGCATTCTGTTTGACCATCTTAGTGTCTGCAAATGTGAGTCATATTCTCTTGATGCAGTGCCAACACTTTCTCGGAAACAGCTTTAGATTATATTGCTGATTAATTTATTAATTTATTTTATTAGTAATGCTTAATCACAATCGCACTTCAGTGAGGGAATGGGCTAATTCCCTGTTCCCCACTGAACCACAATTCCCCTGCACAATGTTGAACCCAAATGTTCAAATTACACTACCTGTTCACTGTAATGTAGTCAATCAATTTGGGTTTGACATTCTGCTAACTTGAAAACTGCAAGTCGACCATATGCTAGTCGACCAATGCAATTTCAAGGTTTTCAGTGTAAATATATATATATATATATATATATATATATATATATATATATATATATCTTTATATAACTATTTCCAGCTGTGTGTTTGATACGCTACTCAATACCTTTGGTAATCTCTATTAACATTGTTGGTAACTCCCTCTCCTGCATTTTTTACCTTTTGTGGCAATTCGTAGTACCATCATTGGTACTTATTTCCTTTCTCCCTTATGCCTTTTTGGTATTTCTTCACTACCATCATTGGTAGACCTTCTCTGTCTATTCTTGGTGTGTGTGTGTGTGTGTGTGTGTGTGTGTGTGTGTGTGTGTGTGCGTGCGTGCGTGCGTGCGTGTGTGTGTGTTTGTGAGTGTGTGTGTGTGTGTGTGTGCGTGTGTGCTTGTGCATGTGTGTGTGAGCACTTGTTATACTTAAATGCTAAATTCCTTAAAATGACAGAAAAACATAAATGCACTTCGGGATTCAAGCAGTGCCAAGACTGTGGAAGAAAGATGCCCAATTCTGATGGGCATCTTTCATGTGTTTATTGTCTAGGAGCTCAACATCTTGATAAAATTGTGATCTCTGCTAGGTCTTTAGTAACTGGGCCTTGGTCAAGTGCCAAAATAAGCTCATTTTAAAGGGAATGCTGAAAACTCCTTTCAGTGAAGCTTTGTCCAAATCTGACCCCCCCCCAAAAAAAAATCAGACCCTTCCAAAAAGAAGAGCCACTCAGTACCTGTGTCCTCCATGGCATCAGTGGCCCAAAAACATAAGGCTCTGGTTCCAACTAACTTCACATATCTGAAAGCTAAGGTACCAAAGCTACAAATTTGAGAATCCTCAGCACAGACTGTTGCTACTACGGTTCCTTTGGCACCAGCATCTGCACCGGCATCTTTGGTTTCTGGCTTGGTACTGACTTCTCCAACTGCACCTCAGCAGGCCTTACCCACCCCATCAGTGCTGAAACCTGATCTGAATCTTCTTCCCAGGATGAGGTACTCACCTTCTATAGACCGCTTTGTGGGCTAGCTGCCCAGCTGCTTTCTGGAATGATCAGAGTCTTCTTCAGGATTATCCATTCAATCTTCCAGGAGTCTCTCTGAGGTAGACTTCATGACATTGGTGGATCAGCTGTTGGTGGCCATAGGTATTCCTGCATACTGGTATTCTCAGGCCCCTCTCCCTCTTGGAGTTGGGATATCTCCTCCAAGGACTCCTGCACTATCTCCTCCTCTGACTTCCACTGAGCTTCGGAGCCCAGCTGATAGGCATCCCTACCTTGGCACCAGATATTGCTTTGACTTCTTCATCTCCCTCCTCATAACTGATAGATTCTCAGGGCTGAGACTCCACTGCTGGTTCCAAGGGTCTTGAATCAGCTCCTGTTTTGTATTCAGAGCCAACCATGACTCTCGGGACTTCGTTGGTTGCAGGTTCTTGCCCGGCTCCTGCTTCGGAGGGCGAACTCTCAGAGTGGTGTGAAATCTGTTCCTAGGTGGTCTTTCTTGGTTCCAGGCTCCCACTCCTCTTCTGGGGGTCCTGTCTTGCAAGTTATGGATACAGCTTTAGCCTTTGCAGGCTCTCAGCTGGTCACTCCTGCATCGGAGTGTCATATTACAATATCTTCTGGTCCACAGCTGACAACAATCCCCATAACAGGACAGGGAGCACTGAAGCTTCAAGTTACCCTTGTACAGGGCCCCTCTTTTTTGGAGTCTTCCTTAGAGATTCTCACTGAGGATCCCACCCCATAAGAAGACATGCAAGAGGAAGCACCTAGATTCCCCAGTAGAATCTGTCACAGAGAACATGGATTTTGATGAAGGGAAAGGTTCCCCCCAGTCACCCCCTGAAGGTGTCTCCTTTGGAGACATCCTGGAGATCCTCAAGCAGAGGGGTAACTGGAAGCCCCAAGACCCGACCTCAGAGTAATCCGTGTACTTGCAAGTATTTGGTGCTTGGCCATCTACTTCCTGGGTGATCCCACCCACTGACAGTCTTATTATAATCATGCAGCAGGCTTGGAGGGCCCCTGACTCCATAGAGCCTACACCCTGAAGACCAGACAAAAGTCTATCTCCACCAGAACATCACCAATATAGGGCTGAGGGTTTAACAGTAGATGCCATGGTGGTGGCAGCTGCCACCAAGGAGAAACTCAACAATGAGAGTCCTACTGTACATTCTCCTAACTGGGCATCTAGGATGATGGACAGATTTGGAAAGCGGGTCTATGCTTCATCGACCTTCGCACTCAGGTCCTTGAACTTTATGGCACACTTTACTAGACTCCAGAGAGATCTGATTAAGGAGTTATCAGAGACTCTCACTGGAGCTGTGTCTAATGAGGTGCAGGATAAGGTCACCTCTCAGCCAGCCACCCTGGAGTTGATATCGAACTTGTCCATGAGGCTTATTGCACACACAGCTGAAGGTACGACCAGAGCAGTGGGTTCTGGTGTTCACACATATAGGCATCACAATAAGGCATCACGCCTGGATGCACTTGTGTGAATTTGCAGAGCCCTTCAAGTCTTCCTTCATCAATTCTCCATTTGACGGATCATCTTTGCTCAGCACCAAGGTGAAGTACACACTAGCCAGGTGTGAAAAGTATGTAAAGACCCTGTCTGCTGTGGGCATTTGTTTTTCTACTTCTCAGTGATCCTACTCCAGGAATCAGAGGAGTGGAAATATGTGGTTCAAAAAGTCCCAAGGGCCTTTCCAGGACACATGTGGCTGCGGTTCCCCATTGGGCAAAGGGGGGAGTTCAGATGGAAGATGCCAACCTTGAGGCAGATGTGGCCCATGAAGCCAGGGTTCCAAAGACTCCTTTTTTGGACAACCCTACCAGCATTCCTGAAAGGATGCCTGACTGCTTACCTCTTAGAAGCAGTCGGGGGAAGACTCTCATTGCACTCAATGTCCTAGCGATAAATAACATGCGATACTTGGGTGTAGAGAATCATTACTGAGGTTATCATACCCCTTTCACCCTTTTCCTGAGATCACTGAAAAAAATCCCCATTGTTCCACCCAATCAGAGAAATCAAGCAGCCATAGAGGTTCAAAAGCTGCAAGAGAAAAAGAGTCATCCAGGAAGTCCCACCAGATCAAATAGGATCCGAATTTTACTCCAGGTCCTTTTTAGTGCTAAAGAAGACAGGGGACTGGAGGCCAATATTGGACCTCAGCCTTCTGAACAAGTTTGTTCAGCAGACAAAATTCTGGATGTTCACGGTTCAGTCTATTCTCCTCTTTCTAGGGAAAATGATTGGATGTGCTCTGTAGACCTTCAGGACATGCATTACCACATAAAGACAGACAAATCCTCCAGAAGGTATCTCCACTTTCGGCTAGGGGCCAGTCATTATCAGTTCAGAGTACTGCCCTTTGGCCTCACCACAACCACCAGAGAGTTCACTAAATGCATAGCAGTAGTCATAGCTTATGTGAGACTACATTGATTTTGGCTATTTCCTTATCTAGACGACTGGCTCCTCACTACCCCTACCAGGCATCTACTGCCTCAAGGGACATATTTCATCATACACTTGTTCAGTGCCCTGGGCATAACAGTCAACAAAGAAAAGTCACAGCTGTTTCCCACTTAGGACCTAGAATTCATAGGAACCCACCTCAACACAGTTTTGTGTGTAGTTTCTCTACCCTTTCACAGGCTCCAAAAGATGAGATCTCAAGTGCAGCTCATTTTATTAAAAAACAAAGCACCTGCTCTACTTGTCCTTCAAGCCCTAGGATCTATGGCGGTGGCCATCACCTTGGTTCCCTTGGCAAGATTTCACATGAGGATAGTTCAATGGCTTCTAGCTTCTCAATGGTACAGTCTATCTAATCCGATGATTCAGCCGATCTTAGTAATAGGCTGTTGCAAAAAGGATCTATCCTGGTTAATGTAGCCAGAAGACATCCTAATGGGCTGTCTCTTTGTTCCCCCTCAACCCAAGGCCATAGTGACTATGGACACCTCCAAGATAGGGTAGGGGGGCATTATCTGGGAAGAACAGTCCAAGACACTTAGTCTTCACAAGATGACAACTTGCATATCAATGTCCTGGAAATAACAGCAGTGCTCCTACCATTGCAAGCCTTTCAATCTGTTCTTCCTCTGGGAACAGTTGCAATCGAGTCAGACAACATGTCTGTGGTGTGGTACATCAACAAACAGGATGGAGCCAAATCCTAACCCCTTTGTTGGGAACTGTCAGAGTGTGGCAATGGACAATATCTTCCAACTGCTTTCTTGTGACGCTGCATATCCCAGGAAGCTCCAACGTGATAGTGGACAAGCTAAGCAGACACATTCTGCTGGCTCACGAGTGGTCTCTCAATCCCAAAATGACAAAGGAAATCTTTTGCCACTGGGGCCAGCCTTGCTGCAATCTCTTTGCTTCACCAGTCAACAAATGCAGCAGCTACTTTGCCCTAATTCCCCCTCAGGAGGAGTCCCCAAGAGATGTGCTCCTACTCGATTGGCCCCAGGTCTTCTTTATGCTTTTCCCCTTTTTCCCTCATACTCCTCTTCCTAAAGAAAGCCCAAAGGTTGGGAAGCAAAGTGATTCTCATTGCTCCTTTCTGGCTCAGCCAAGTTTGGTTCCCCTTTCTATGGCCTCACTTGATTCACCATCCATGGATCCAGGACTCAGTTCCAGACCTGCTGCCTCATCTGCAGGGATTGGTGCATCCTGATCTATGGACTCTCAAGTTCACAGATTTGTTCCTTCAATTCCGCTAGTCCCCAGGCAGAATAATATAACTTCTCCCAGGCAAAAAAATTCTTCTGTCTTCCCATAGACCTTCCACCAGGAGACTCTATTCCAGCAAATGGAAGTGATTTTCAATTTGGGCCTCTGAAAATGATTTAGACCACTTTTTGTCACCTGTTTGAAAAGTTCTGCAATGTTTAGCCACCTTTTTTGACCAATGAGCCTCTGCTTCAACCATTAGAGTTCAGTTAGCAGCCATTTCTAATTTTCACAATGGCTACAATGACCATTCTTTAATTTCCCATCATCTATGCAAGGTATTTCTCAAAGGTGCCTTATGTCTAAAATCCTTTGGTTTTGCAATCTTTAGTACGTCCTCCCTCTGACCCAGCAGCTACTTGCCATCTCAAATTCCTTTCCTGGAAAACTCTAAAATTTTTCATAAAGACATTGTGTCATTCAGAACTAACCCTTCCTTTCTTCATAAGGTGGTCCCTGAATCCAATATTAATCAGACTATTGAGTTGCCAGTTTTCTTCCTCAAGTTTTCCAGCAAAGGTGAATATGCTTGCATTTACTGGACTGCATAACTATGTTTTTACCTTGGCAGGACTAAAGAGTCCAGGAAATCTGGCCCAGTGGTGTGAAAAGCTGTGTCAAAGGTGATTTTATCTAGATGGCTGAGAGATTGTGTTACTTTCATTTATGAACATAACAACAAAAACTTATCTGCACCTGTAAAAATGAATTTAACCAGATCAATTGCCACATCAGCTGTTTTTTATTCGAAAGCTTCAATGGACAAAATATGTGCAGCTGCAACTTGGGCTATGCCTTATACCTTTATCACTCATTACAAATTGAATATGCTCTCCAGGGGAAGAGCATCATTTAGCTCTGTGGTTCTCAGGAATATCCTTCCATAAGGCCACCCAGGAACTAAAGTAGCTGGGGACTCTCTCATTCATCAAGAATGAATGAAGATTGACATCAGATAAAGAAGTTATGTATTCACCATAATGTTCCATCTGTGTTGTTGATCTTCATTCATTCTTGACACCCCATCTACCTCCCCCCTCCTGTAGATGTCCTTGGGGATCAAACGCTTGTCCTGGGTTTCCATAGGATTTTTACCTTGGACATTGCTTCTGCTTACAATTTTTGTGTATACTCTTGCTATGGTTTGCAAACTCGATCTGAGGTAATGGATAGAGGGGCATTGTGGGTAGAGTCTTTGCTCAAGAGTTTTTTGGCTGGCGCGAGCTGTATAACAGCCGAGCCAGTTCTGAGGATCAGAATTGAGTCCCATTCATCAAGAATGAATGAAGATTGATGACACAGATGGAACGTTATGGTGAGTACATAACTTCTTTTTTTAGTGCATGTGTATAGTTTGAGAGACTACTGAGGGACTTGATGGTTGCTACTGTTTTATTTTACTGCTAATGTTTACTTGGTCAGACTATTCAAGGAGTCAGTTTGGAAGATGCATCATTTTTGGTGCTTGTGTGTACTAGTTCAGACCAATTAAGTTGTTGTTTGGGGAAATATTTCATTTCATGACTGGGGTCACCACTGTGGGACTTCTGGGGGGGTTGAATTGTAATGCATGTGTACACTTGGACATACTACTGAGGCAGTTGTTGGCTGCTAATGTTCCATTATAGTGCTCAGTTTTACTTGGACAGTCTACTGAAGGTCAGTTGTGGAAATGTTTCTTTCTTTGGTGCTTGTGTGCACTGGGGCAGACTAGTGAAGTGATCAATAACAGAAATGATTCATTTCAGTGCTTGTGTGATTAGTGTATGAATAAACAAGTAAAACAGAAGTCACTGTAACCAGGAGGTAATGAAGTGGTTTATTAGACTCGTACAACTTTTAAAACTGTTAGTAAAAACTTCCAACTTAAACAAGGCTTCTTCAGGCATATCAAATAAAATACATGATCTACCATTTACGTAATATCAAAGTGGGTCACATGATGGCAAGTGGGTCAGATGATGGCAATCAGGCTCATTTGTGTATCTCTTTCAATAAAAGCTTTAAAGATATATAGCCATTCAAAACAGATGAAATATGTGTCATTAAACATAAAATCCAATTAAATTCTTCCTTTTCAGTGTAATCATTATTACCTCCATGTATATTATCAGCTACTCTTAAAACTGAAAATTTAAAACCATGTCTAGAACCATTGTCTCTAATGTGTTTATATAGTGTATTTTTAACTATTTATCTTTTAATTTCAGATAGGTGGTTACAGATACAATATTTTAACCTCTGATTCATTTCACTCACATAATATACTTGACATGCAGTACATCTATACAGATAGACAACAGTTCTAGTTTCACAATTACCATGTGCATTAAGTCTGAAGGTCTTGTTAGAAACTGGATGAGTAAAATATTTATCACAACAAGTGAAACTACAGAAAGTACATCTGCCACATTCAGAGGTGCCATTCTTAGTTGGTTGTGTCTTCCTTGATATATTTGTCTGCTCCTTATAACATAACAACTGTTTCAAACTTTGATTATTCTTAAAACTGAAACATGGCCTCTCATCAGCTGCCATCTGTAGTTCTGGTATATCATGCAGGATGTGCCAGTATTTCTCAATGATTTTCTTAACACTGGTAGTATTTTGATTATATGTTAACATGCATCTAACTTTACCCTGCAAATATTTATTCATTACTACCTCTTGGCTAGCTTCTGAGAATAGTGGCTTGGCTCTGGTAGATCTACAACTCTTAACATCCTCTCAAATCTCTAGTACTTTCTGTTTATTATGACCTCTATTAACAAATTCTACAGCAGTATTATGTAATTGCAACTGCATGTTCTCATCCATTGTGTTCAGCCTTGTAACTCTATAAAGTTGATTCCTAACTATGTTGTCAAACATAAACTGTGGGTGCATACTATGATGATGTAAGTATGCATTTCACTTAGCTGGTTTTCTATATAAATGAGTATTTAAAGTATTGTTGAAGTAGTTGCTTCAAAAAATCATTTCTGTCCATAATGATTGTCCCAGTCTTTTCAAAGCACACTCTTATTTGGCTTTTCTAAAAACTTAGATGTGGGTTCAGTTACTCACTCTCTAGCAGATACCAGAGGTGTAAGTGGAGGCTTAGTCATATATTTATTCAGCTTAAGAAGCCCATAAATAAATGGAATGATAGGTTTGTTCACCATTAAGTAATTAAATGTATTCTTAACTTTTTTATTTTTCTCAAAAATTCTTGTCATACTGTTTAACACATTAGTTATAATGACATTACATTCATAACTTGTAATTTTAGTATAATCAGCACTATTGAACAACATATTCATGGATTCAGTATAAAAACTAATGTCTAAAACAACTACCCCTCTACCATTATCAGCATTTTTATAACATTTTTTTCATTACTAATTAATTTACTAATGGCACTTTGATCACTTCTAGTTAAATTAAAAAACTTATCAATATTTTGATTATTGTATAACTTATAAATCTCTTTTTCCACAGCCCTTTCAAACATTTGAATTAAATTATTACTTTGTGAAATAAACAGGCTAGACCTTTTACATTTGTTAACACAGTTCATTATGCTATTACCATATAAGACTTTCAAATTTAATGTCCTTTGAAAATACTTTATCTCTGCTAATGTCGTAGTGATGTCTGATGCTGCAGAAGGCACAAAACTCAGACCTTTTGATAGCACAGATAATTTGTCTGTATCCAGGATGTGTTTAGATAGATTAAATACTAGGCCCTTCATCTCCTTATTGTTTGACTTCTGGTTACAGGCCTCTGAAATTACTATCTCCTTTGTCTTGCTGAATATTCCTTCTGAGGCTTTGTTTCTTCCATTGGGAATGGTTCCTCCAATAAAAAAGAAAACAAACAGTCAGTGGGATCCAGGGCTCTCATGGAGTTAATATTCACAGTAGTTTGTTCCTGCTCCTGCTCATCAGCTCATGTATCAGCTAACTCATGTCTCTTTGGGCCATTGATGATGATATCATCATTTTGCTGGGCTCCTGTTAAAACCTCATTGGGAGGGCATTGGCTGCTATACTCAACTTGATTTGTTGAGGAAGTTAATACTGCTTCACTGAATGGTGCAGCATTAGAAAAGGGGACCAGAGATGAGATAAGTTATTAGGATTTCCATCATTTTCAATCACAATATTCTTTTTAGTAGCTCTATTGCTTTCCTGAGGCCACACAAATACATTGCCCTTTTTAAAATCATTTAGATCCCTTAGCAGCTTCCTTTTTTGTTTTTATAAGAAATTTCTCATATGCCTGTAAATGCTCCTGCATTTCATGCAGTAAATTAGAGTTGAGTTCAACCACAGAGATCAGTTCAGCATATTTTAGCTCAATATCCATGTGCAAATCTTGCTCAATTGGTAGAAAAAGAGCATTCATAAGCTCCGTATACTTGAATGAGCAACTGAGATTATAAAGTGCCACCTCCTCAAAAGGTCAGGATATTTAGTGAGGTATGTAGGCTTTATAGTATCCTAAGACCAAGAGGGGACAGCTTTACATTTAGTGAATGAGGGGAGATGCTTCATTTTAGTGGATGTGTGTACTTGGACAGACTACTGAATATCGTGATGGCTGCTACTGTTTTATTTTAGTGTTTGTGTTCACTTGCACTGACTACTGAAGAAGTTTGTTGGGAAAATGCTTCATTATCAGTGCTTGCATGTACTAGGGCAGACCAATTAAAGTGGTCACTTGAGGCAATGTTTCATTTCAGTGCTTGTGTAACTACTGTGGGACTCCTTAGGGGGAAATGTTGAATTATTTGTGCATGTGTGCACTTTGATATACCACTGAGGGACTTTTTGGCCATTAATGTTTTGATTCAGTACTTGTGTTTACCTGGATAGTCTACTGAAGGGGCTGGTTGGGAAAATGCCTCATTTTTGGTGCTTGTGTGTACCACAGCCAACCAATGAAATGGTTGCTTTGGAAAATGTCTCACTGCTGTGCCTGTAACTCCATGGAGGGAATTTATTTTTATTTATTTTTAGTATAAGTGTGGACTAGGACATAGACCTGAGAGACTTGTGTGATAATGTTTTATTTCAGTATTTGAGTTTACTTGGAGAGTCAACTGAAGGGGTCAGTTGGAGAAATGCTTCATTTTTTGTGCTTTTGTGTACTACAGCAGACCAGCTTAGTGGTCATTTGGCCAACTGTTTCATTTAGGTGCCTGTGTGAGTACTCTGGGAGTTATTGGGGACAATATTTACTTGTTGTGCATGTGTGTACTTGGACAGATTAGTGAGGGACTAGTGAGGGACTAGTGTCTACTACCTTTCATTTTGCTGCTTGTGTTTACTTGAAACAACTACTGTAGGGGTCTGTTGGGAAAGTGCTTCATTTTTGTACTTGTGTCTACTAGGGCAGACCAATTAAGGGATCACTTGGGAGACTATTTCATGTCAGTGCTTATGTGAGTAATGTGGGACTCTTGGGGTGGAAAAGTTTAATTTAGTGCATGTGTGTACTAGGGCAGATACTTGAAGGACTCAATGGCTGCTAATGTGTTATGTTAGTGCTTGTGTGGGCAGATCAAATAAGCAGTTGTTTGGGGAAATGTTTCATTTCATTGCTGGTATCACTACTGTGGGACTCTTTGGGGGGATGTTTAATTGTAGTGCATGCGTGCACTTGGACATACTACTGAGGGACTCGTTGGATGGTCATGTTTCACTTTACTGCTTGTGTTTAGTTTGACTGACTACTTGAATGGGTCATTTGAGGGAATGGTTTATTTTTGTGCTTGTAACTATTGTGGAACTCCTTGGGGGGAAGATTTTATTATAGTGCAGGCACTCATGCTTCATTTTACTTCTTGTGCTTATTTGTTCATGTTACTTCAAGGGGTTTTTGGGGAAATGCTTCATTTCTGGTGCTTTTGTGTACTAGGCAGACCAATGAAGTGGTCAGTTGAGCAACTGCTTCAATTTGGTGCTTGTGTGACTATTGTGGGATTCCTTGGGGGAAAATGTTGGATTCTATTGCATGCGTGGACTCATTGGGTGCTATTGTTTCATTTCAGTACTTCTGTTTACTTGCACAGTCTACTGAAGGTGTTGATTGGGAAAAAGCCTGATTGTTGGTTCTTGTGTGTACTAGTACAAGTTACAGGAAGCAAGTACAGGCAACACTACTATAGGAGGTAAATGACCAAAGACCATGCATTTGAAATGTCTTTGATTTTGTATAATGCTCAGTTTTGTAATCATGCTTTGGACATGTCCTTCACATCTTCTAATAGGGTGAAGTACTGGTGATTTCAGGAAGTGTGTGACACTTTGACATGCATCTTAATAGTAATTAGTGCTTGGGCTCACTTTGCCCACCTACCCTACCCCCATTCCCACCCCATTACAATTACCTTTATACCTAACTATCCCTCCCCTTCCTGTCCCACTAGCCACTACAATTCCACTTCCTGCCTATTGCCACAACCACCTTACTAATCTGTCAATCTTGTCAACACCACTTCATCTATACCACTGTCTCTCTACCTACTCTATTTGACCATATTTTATTCCAACATGTATTATTTTTTAATATCTTCTACACTACACCTTATTCTCTCTATCTCCACATCTTACCACTCCAATCTCTCTGACCCACTCCTATTTTCACCAACTTCTCCCTCATACAACATATATCCAACTACTTCATCTTTTACTATCTCCCCTAATCTCTTTACTACCTCTATCTCACGTCTATATAAACTATCCATAATACAATTTTTTAAACCTTCCCATAAAGCTAAGTCAAAACTATACAAACTCCATCTAGCATCTACTACACACTCTCTCCTCACTAAAAACCTACTTTGTTCTGGAGATATCCATCCCAACCCTGGCCCCTCTTCTCTCCGCAAAACTACCTCTACACTGCCCCCATCTTACTCTTTTAACAGTCACCAACCTCAGTCACAACAATCAGCCTCATCCAAATACTTAACTATTTACTCATTGAATATTTAGAGTCTAGCAAATAAAGTCACTGAGCTGCACTCATGGATAGCTCTCAATACCCCTCACATCCTCTCCCTATCTGAAGCCTGGCTCAAGCCACACATCTCAAATAGTGAAATACTCCCACCAGGTTATAATATCTTCTGATCTGATAGACCTGTAAAAAAGGTGGTGGCGTGGCCATCCTCTACTCAATTCTTAACCTGTCACCATACCCTTCCCCATTCCTGACTTCCTCCCAGCTGAAATCATCATACTTAACTGCCATCTGAATCCCCACAAAAAACTTGCAATTGCCTCTATCTACCTTCCTCCTGGTAACAATCTGCCCATTCTTGAAAACATCTTATCCTGGTTCTCCCACAACATACCATATGAGACACTTATCCTTGGTGATGTCAACAATGATTGGTCCAAACTCACAACTGACTCCCCCCAACTCAGTATCCACCTACACGGCTTCCACCAACTTATAACATCTCCCACTCATTTCCATAAATATTCCTCTTCCAGCTCCATCATAGACTGGATGCTTACCAATTCCCCCCACCAATACCACAATCCCACCACCATACCTGACTCCCTCAGTGATCATCTCCCTACCACCATCTTAAGACACTACTCCCATATTCCTAAACCCCACCTTATCAAAGACTGTTGAAAACTATCGACTTTCAATTCATCCCAATTTAACTCCATTCTCCACAACATAGATTGGTCCATTCTAAAACACCTCCCCCTAAACGATGCTGTAAGCACTTTCAATAGCATATTCATGAATACTCTAAACTCCTTAGCTCCTTCTAGGAAGATCAGAGTAAAATCAAACCATGCTCCCTGGCTCTCCAAAGAGACTTGGTCCCTTATGAAACAAAGAGATCATGCTTGGAAAACCTGGACTAAAATTAAACAACCACCTTTTCTTCAAAAATACAGGCAACTGAGGAAACTTGCAAAAAAAACATACAACTAATGACAAAAAGTTATACTATAGCTCTGCTCAGCTTAACAACAAATCCAATCCTCAAAAATTTTGGTCAACTCTCAACAACATCCTCTATCCTGGAAAGCCCTCTAATCCCTCCCCATGCCCTAACTCTTCCTCTCAGGAAACAGCTACCCTCCTGAATAAGCACTTTATCTCTTCCATCCAAAATCTGGTAACCTCTAAGCCAAACTCTACTTCGACACCCACTTCTTCAAGTCCCACTAACACAACTTTGTTTTTTTTTTGAGCCAGTTCCCATTACTTACATCAAATCTCTACTACTCAAGCTAAAACCTTGCTCTCCTTCCACTGACAATCTATCTCCTACATTCCTCAAACTTGCTGCTGACTCAATTGCCTATCCTGTATCTATAATAATTAATCAATCTATTCTGGAATCAACTGTCCCCACCCTTTGGAAATCTTTCTTCACTATCCCTCTTCATAAAGGTGGAAACTCCATTGACCCGTCAAACTACCGACCCATTGCCATTCTGTCCCCCCTCTCCAAGATATTAGAAAAATGTATTCATTCACAGCTTCTCAATCACCTCCTCACACACCACTTACGTACCCCTACCCAACATGGATTTCATCCTCACCATTGCACCACTACTGCCCTCCTCTCCTTCACTCATATCATTGCAGAGGCCCTAGACAACAATAAACTCATTTCCTGTCTCTTTCTAGATCTCTCCAAAGCCTTCAATACTGTCTCTCATCCTCTACTACTATCCAAACTCGCAAATCTCCACCTATCCCCCTCCGCACTTGCCTGGTTTAATAGTTACCTATCTGGCAGGGAACAATCTGTCAAATGGCTCTCATCCTCCTCACCTTTCCTTCCCATCTCCACTGGTGTTCCACAAGGCTCCATCTTGAGACCCCTTTAGTTTAACATCTTCACCAATGATCTTTACACCTCATGCAAAGAATCCTCCCTTATTCAGTATGCCGACGACTCCACACTTATATCCATCTCAAATAACATTCCTGAACTACACTCCCTGACCCAACAGGCCCTACAATCCACTGAACAATGGCTCTCTCTCAACCTATTGATCCTAAATCCCAAAAAGACTAAACTCCTACTTTTCCTTCCCCGTTCTCTTTCTCATCACAAAACCTCCTTTTTTATTACATCTTCTAAAAATACAAATATCCAACCTGACACCCACACAAAACTCCTAGGGGTCATTATCAATGAAGAACTCAAGTTCAACCTACACATACTCCAATGTATAAAAAAACAAACCAGAAACTAGGTCTGCTATATTGGAACAAAAAATTCCTAACCCCTGAATCTAGACTTATCCTGGGCCAGGCACTCCTCCTCTCGTCCCTCTTATATGCCGCCCCAGTTCTTACCAATATCCTGGCCTCCACTCTAAACAAACTGCAACAGACTTACCATAAAATAGCCAGATTCATTACTAACTCCCCATACATCTCACACCACTGCATTTCTTTAAACTCTCTTCAATGGCTTGAACTTCCCCAGTTTCTGCTATCTTATCAATTTCATATGCTACACTCTATTTTTTAATAATCCTCCTTCTGTCCATCTCTATCTTCCTTAGTCTCCATCTACATCCCATCCCGGACCCTCCGTACTTCTAACCAACAATTACTTGATATCTACCACCCAAAAAGGTCAGTAGGCAAACTACTCTACAAACACTCCCTTGCCCATGCTTGGAACAAACTTCCCCTTGACTTGCGTTCAATCTCCCACACCTCACACTTTAAAAATGAACTAAAAGCTTATTTTCTCAATTCCAGAACCTGCCCTTACCATGACCCTACCCAATCTTCCTTCCCTTTATGTACCCTCAAAATGACCATACTTAGTACCTCATTACACCTCTCTCTCCAATGTGTCTTCTACGCATTTGCACAATTTTATGCAAACAAAAAATGTTCATTGTTGACCTATTTAAGTATATCAATGTAAAGTTGTTACTTAGCTTCTTTTTAATGCAACTTTAACTTTATGCATGTATCCCAACATATGTGAATTGTTTTGCTATAACTGCTATTATGCAACAATATTGTTTAAAATTGTACTTGTTTTAAAATGTATTACTGGAGCTTTTCTCCTCAGGTCTCCACTGAAAATGAGCCGCAAGCCCAGTTGGACAAACCCAGTTAACAAATGTCAATAAATAAATAAAATAAATAATGTAAAGTCCTTTGTTTCTATTCTATATTTACACCATAGTGGTCAACATTTCTAAGGGATTTTGGCCTAACAGGAAGCCCTGGGAATGGGTGTTGAAAGGTTTACAAAACAGTGCATTTATAAGTACTACTGAGCATGGACTGCAATTTTAGGACAGGAGGAGCATGTGGTGCATCAAAAATAAGTATTCCGCTGTCAAAAAGAAAAGGCTAGAACAAGGAAGCAGTCCATGAGTCAAGTCTCCTGCTGTGAGCTGTCAATCACAGCAGTAAGCAGCTCAAATTACCTTTAGCACTTTGACAATGGGGGAAGTGAAGTGTGAAGGGAAGGGGACATGAACTGAAGGACTACAACTCAGGCATCACAGAACACTACAAAGTAGCCTGTCTAAAAAGAAGCTGTAAGAAGCACTTTGAAGTCTCTTCTGTGGCATTATCACTGTTTGTGTTTTAAGTAGTCATTGAACAGCAAGAAATGTTAGTTAAAACTGACTAATTGAAAGAAGGCAGTGTTGTTGTTGTTGTTGTGTCTTTCAGCTTATCCCGGTTAGGGGTCGCCACAGCAGAACTCCGGTCTGCTAATGTTTGGTAGTGGAGTTTTACGTGCTGAGTTACCAGCCCTGATGCACAACCTTCAACGAAGGCACACCCATTCATGCATGCCTCCACACAGAAGACGCTCTAGCTGAGAATCGAATGGGACAATGTCTTGCTGTGAGGTGACAATGCTACCACAGCACCACTACCGCGGGATTGAAAGAAGGCAGTGTATGCTTGCAAAATCAGTGCAGTGGTAGCAGCACCACTACCATGAGATTGAAAGAAGGCAGTGTATGCTTGCAAAATCAGTGCAGTGACAGCAGATTTGGAACAAAGACACCTGCATGATGCAATGTTTTAAACACAAACACTGCATTGTGGAATAACTAGAGGATGAGTAAGAAATAAAAAATCACTTCAAGATGCTAGACACCATGTGGTCAGACTCTGAAATTACATATAAAAATATTTAAAAAACTATAAATAGTCATAGAGTGGTGTTAAAATATAGAAAACATCAAAACATGATGAAACAAACATGTTTATTGAGTCTGTGGGTGCAGTTCTCCTTAAACTCAGTACATGGACACCAGCACAAATAAAGCTGAATAAGAACATTGATTAACTTAGTACATGGACACCATCCCACATAAATGTGAGTGAGCAAATCCCTTAAATCAGTGCATGGACACATAACACACATAAAGCTAAGTGAAAAACTCCATTAACCTGATACTTGGACACCAGCACATGTAAATGTAAGTGTACAAACCCTTAACGTAGTACATGAACTCCAGCACACATAGAGGTTATTGAACACATCCATTAACTCAGATCATAGACACCAGCAATGAGGTTATCACTTTACCTAACACATGGACATCAGCACACATAAATCTAAGTGATCACATCCCTTAAATCAGGTATGCAGACACCAGCCACAGAAAGGTGAATCAGTACATCCCTTTACTCGGTACATGAACATAAGCACACATTAAGGTGAAAGAGAACATCAGTTAACTCAGTATATGGACATCAGCACATAAATATGAGTGAGCAAATCACTTAAATTAGTACGTGGACACCAGCACACATAAAGCTAGCGAGAACATTCATTAATTCGATATGTGGATACCAGCACATGTAAATGTAAGTGAGCAAACCCTTAAATTAGTACATGAATTTTAGCGCACATAGAGGCTGTTGAGCACATCCATTAACTCACATCATGGAACACAGCACACATAAATGTAAATGAACACATCCTTTAACTCAGGTACAACTCAGGTACAAAGACACCAGCCACATAAAGGTGAGTGAGCACATCCTTTAACTCAATATATGGACAACAGCTCACATAAAACTGAGTGAGCACTTCCCCTAACTGAGTATATGTACACCAGCACAGATAAAAGTGAGAAAGTACAATCCTTAGCTCAGTACATGGACACCAGCAGACATAAAGGTGAGTGAGCATATCTCAACTCAGGGATACAGACACTAACACACATAAAGGTAAGTGAGTACATACAGTAGCTCACTTCATGGACAACACCTTAGGTAGGTAGGCGGACATGAGTACCTATAAATGTGAATGATCACAACCCTTAACACAGTTCATGGACAAAGGCTCATATAAAGGTGTGTGAGTATATCCCTAAAATCAGTATATGGACACCAGCATACATAAAAATGAGAAAGTACATTCCTTAGCTCAGTTTCACAGACCAAACAAAATAAAGGTGAATGATCACATTCCTTAACTTAGTACATACTCACCAGTATACATAAAGCTTACTCAGTAAATGGACAGAAGCACAAATAAAGATGAGTAAGCAGATCTCTTAGCCCAGTATATGGACAGAAGCACATATAAACTTTGGTGAGCACATCCCTTAACTCAGGTACACAGACACCAGTACACATAAAGGTGAGTTAGCACATCCCTTAACTCAGTAAATGGACTGCAGCAAATGTAAAGGTGTGTGAGAACATTTCATTACTCAGATCATTGACACCAGCACACAATAAAGTGAATGAGCATATCCCTTAACTCATGTACACTGGCACTGGCCAACATAAAGGTGAGTGATCACATCTCTTAACTCAATACATGTACATTGGCACACAAAAGTGAGTGAGCATATCCCTTAAATCATTACAAGGACACCAGCATATATAAAGGTGAGTGATTACATCCCATAACTCGGTACATGGACACATATAGGTGTGTGAGCACATCCTTTAACTCAGTGCAAGGACAACAGCACAAATTATGGTGAGTGAGAGCATCAGTTATCTCAGTACATGGACACTGGCACAAAAAAAGGTAAGTGAACACATCCCTTAATGACAAACATAGACTCCAGCACACATTAAAGAGAGTGAGTACATCCCGTAACTCAGTACATGAAGTCCAACACTTATAGAAGTGATTGAGCACATCCATTAATTCAGAGCATACACATCTGCACACATAAATACTAGTCAGTATATCACTTATCTCAACACAGGGACACCTGCACACATGAAAGTAATTTGACACATCCCTTATTGGAGATGCACATACACCAGTTACATGAATGTGACTGAGCACATCCCTTTCCATGTTACATGGACTTTGGCATACATGAAGGTGAGTGAGCATATCCCTTAACTTGGTACATTGACAGCAGCTCACATAAAGGTGAGTAAACACATTATTTAACACAAGTACACAGAATCCAGCCCACATAATGTAATGTTGAATGAGCACATCCTTTAACTCAGTATATGGACAGCAGCATATATAAAGTTGAGTTATTTTATCCCTTAACTTAGTATATGGACAAGAGGACACATTAAAGTTAGTTAGCATAACCTTTAACAAGGTACATGGACACCAGCATAAAAAATGGTGACTAATCATATCCCATAATTAAGATACACAGACATTACCAATCATAAAGGTGAGTGAGCATATCCCTTAGCAGAGGTGCACGGATACTAGCCCACATAAAGGTTAATTTTCACATCCCTTCACTCAGTACATTGATGTCAACACACATAAAGGTGAGTAACTAAATCCATTAACTCAGTACAAGGACATCAGCACACATAAAAGTTGGTGAGCACATCCATAAAGTCTGGTACACAGATACCAGCCACATAAAGGTGAGTAAGCACATCCCTTAACTCAGTATATGGACACCAGCACCCATAAATGTGATTAAGCAAATCCCTTAACTTAGCACATGAACTCCAGCACACATAAAGGTGATCAAGCACATCAGTTACATTAGATCACAGACACAAGCTCACATTGAGCACATCACTTAACACAGAGATACTAGCACACAAAAATGTGAGTGAGTACACCCCTTAACTCAGGTACGCAGACTCCAGCCCTCATAAAGGTGAATTAGCACATCTCTTAATTCAGTACATGGACAAGAGCAGACATAAAGTTGACTGATTTTATCCCTTAACTTAGTGCATGCACCAAAGCACACATAACATTGAGTGAACACTTCTTTATCTCAGTACATGTACAAGAGGACACATAAAAGTGAGTGAGTACAACCCTTAACAAAGCACACAAACACCAGCCCACTTAAAGATGAATGATCATATCCCTTAACTCAGAACATGGACACCAGCACACATAAAGGAAAGTGAGCACATCCTTTGTCTTGTAAGCAGACACCAGCCCACATAAAAGTTAATGTTCACATCCCTTAACTAAATACATGGACACCAGCACACATAAAGATGAGTGAGTAAATCACTTAGTTCAGTAAAAGGACACTAGCACACAAAAAAGTGAGTGAGCACATCCTTTAACTCCAGTACACAGACAACACATAAAGATGAATGAGCACATCCCTAAACTCAAAATATGGACACCAGCACACATATAGGTGAGTCAACAAATTGTAGACCAGAGTATGTAAGTGGGCACATGCATATAAGTACTGAGCACGTGCAAGCAAAAGTGTCATTTTGTAATAAGCAGCTGAGGTGTAAGCATGAATGTGTAGTCAGCCAGTTACTTAGTTCGTTTAGTTTAATGTTACTGCTCACCATCCTGATGTGTTTGTGTGTAATAAACTACTTAAATGAGCACCCAGCCTCATTGTCTTATTGAACATAACAAGATGAGCAGCATAGTGTCAGAATGGAATCCAGAGTAAAACTTCAAGACCATGTGGCGGGCAGTTACAGTAGGAGCAATATACAGGAGTGGATCATCCCTGCTCAAACAACTCACAAACAAGTCAGAAAGATAAATCCAGGTACTAAAACTCATTTAAATGATATTTTACTCAATGAATATAAAATGAGGCATTAAAACAGTTAGATTTAATTAAACAGAATGTTTGAATATATTGATAAAAACACTCAAAATACTTACAAAAGTGCATGAAATAACTTCTGAATCAATATAAAGTGTATAAAAAAGGGAAAACAACCATATTTTTTCACTATATGCTTCTTTTTCTTATTAATTATTCATGATATGCAAAGTGTGCAAAGTGTTTGCAAGTGTGTGCAGTATTACAATACAGTTATTTTGCAAAATACAGTCATTTCAAAGAGACTGTTGTGCAGTTGAATATTTTTTCAAGTACCGGGTATATATGCGTGTGCATTTGAATATAATTACAAAAGCATTTTTTTAGCAAGGCAGAAGGATATCGCAGACCTGCTCCACTTGTATTTGATAATAGTGTTTCTGAAAACTGGAGTGTTTGAGCAAGAGTACAATATTTTCATACAGGCTGTTTTTTCTGACAAAGATGCACATACAACAGCATTTATTCTGCTTAATTTAGCTGGTTCAGAAGCCATTGAAAGGAAGCATTCATTTGTGTATGCCCCAGCTGGTTATGCAAGAGAGGGGGAACCACTATATAGTGGTACCAGCTAAAACCCAGGAAGACCCTAAGTGCTTAAAACATAAATTTAGAGAAATGTATAACCCCCAAATGAATATTACAATGGAAAGGCACATATTTTGCACAAGAGATCAAAAGCCTGGTGAAACTTTTTCAGCATATAGAACTGACTTGAGAAACAAGGCTAAAACATGCAGATTTGGTAATTTGAGAGATGTGTTGATAAAACACAGGCTTTTGTGTGGTATTAAAGATGACGCAGTGAGAAAGATTTTGCTTTGAGACAGTGATTTTAACTTTGAATAAGGCTATAAAGATTTGTCAGATATATGAGCTCTCAGAATAGCATATGACTATGCTTACAAATGGGGAAATGCATGCTTCCAGTGCCAATGTTGATAGTATACAGCATGAGGTTAAAAGATACAAACCAAGGGGTGTAGTTGCTTCTGTTAAACTCAGAGCCTTTCTAGCAAATTACAGGGCAGCTCCAGTAAAATCCAGAGCATGCTCAATGAAGCACATGGGTGACTGACCAAAATCAAAGAATGTGCCCCCACCTAGCCTCATAGTCAGCTGTCATAATTGTGGTGGTAATCAAGAACCTAAAAGAGAAACGTGCTTAGCTTTTGGTCACCAGTGCCACACATGTAAAAAGTGGAATAATTTCAAAGAGTTCTGTAAATCAAATGAGGCTCATTCTTTTGTTTAAAGAGAACATTCAGAGAAGCAAGTTGATCAACTAGAAAGCTGCAACCCTACTTTTTATGTTGATGGTGTGTCAGTGCTTGATGAAACAGTCAATGCAGTAGATTTATGGGCAAAGAATGAAGTATTTTGTACTGTTCTGATTAATGGGAGACCTGCAGAGCTTAAAGTTGATACTGGCTCAAAGTGCAATGTTATGTCAGCAGAAATGTTTGCCAAAGTAAGAGCTGATGATAAGCTTGATCTGGCAAAGTGTGTGAAGCTTGTTGCTTATGGTGGTGAAGAAATTCAAACCGAAGGCTCAGTAGTGCCTTCATGTTACTCTGCTGGAATCAGCTATAACTTGCAATTTTACATAGTCAAGAGGCATGCACAGTCTTTGTTAGGCCTCAGAGACAGCTTGAAAATGGGACTGCTTTCATTTAATGCAGAAGTCCACCATGTGAGCACATGTAACAATGATAATTTCACACAAACTACTTTTTCTGACTATGCTGATCTTTTTGAAGACAAGTTAGGCAAACTCCCAGTTGTATAATCCATGAAGTTAGACCCTGAAATAAGCCCAGTCATCAGACCAGCAAGGAAAGTTCCAGTAGCCCTGCAAGGCAGCGTCAAAGCTGAGCTATACAGAATGGTACATTTAGGAGTAATTTGTCCACTAAAAGAAACAACTGAATGGGTATCCTTCATGGTGGTAGCTCATAAAAAAAGCTCAGATGATATTAGAATATGTATTGACCCAAGATACTTGAACAAAGCACTAAAATGACCTCATCATCCAGTACGTACAGTCAAAGAAGTTACTGCTGTTATGCCAAATGCTACTATTTTTTCTGTCTTAGATGCAAAAAGTTCATTTTGGCAAATTTTGCTTAACCGCAAATGTTCATTGCTAATCATTTCCAGTGCAACAGTGGAAGGTACAGATTTTTGAGAATGCCATGTGGGATAAATTCCACCAGTGAAGTCTTCCAACATGTAATGGAGTACATTTTTTTCTGGTTATCCATGTGTTATCATAGTCGATGATATTCTTGTAGGAGGCAATGGTGAAGTCAAACATGATAGAAACCTCAGGAAAGTTCTAGAACGTGCCTGTGAAGTGAATCTTAGTTAAATCCTCTGAAATGCAAGTACAGTCTACAAGAAGTTACTTATGTGGGTTATTTGTTTACTGGTGCAGGCTTACAACCAGATCCTTCCAAGCAATCTGCAATTCTTGAGATGTCAGCTCCAGAGGAAGTGACTTTCTTACAACATTTTCTTGTCATGGAAAACTATTTGGGAAAGCTCACTCCAGATCTGGTATAACTTTCAGCACTGCTAAGAGAACTGATACACAAAATGTAACTTGGTCCTGGTCAGAACAACAGAGAATTGCCACTCCGCCCACTTTAAGATATTATGATGTTGACAAATCTGTAATTCTTTCTTGTGATGCTTCGAAGTTTGGTCTTGGTGCAGTCATTCTTCAAGAGGGTAGACCAGTAGCCTGTGCATCCAGAACTTTAACCCAAACTGAGAAGCAGTATGCTTAGATAGAGAAAGAGCTCTTGGCAATTGTGTTTGCATGTTCAAAGTTCCATGATTATATTTATGGCCAACCTATTCAAATTGAGACAGACCACCAATCTTTGTCATTATTTTAAAAAAAGCCAGTGCACACAGTTCCTGTGAGATTGCAACACATGATGTTGAAATTGCAAAAGTACAATTTTCACTTGGTTTACAAAAGCAATCTTCTTTAGCTTGCTGATACTTTATCCAGATCACCCAGAAAAAACACTGAACAGCATGAAAATGAGAAACCTGATTTTAAAGTCATAGAAGTAAGAAATTTTTCTTCCACATGTCTTGAGCTTAGAACTCACACAGCTTTAGATCCAGTTCTCTAGAAGCTCTTTATCAGTTGAGGATGGCCGTCAAAGTAATCTTGTTTACCACCAGATGTGCAGCAGTATTTTCCTTACAGAGATGAGATTTTGATGGAAGATGGTATCATCATGAAAGGTCCAAAAGTGATTGTTCCAAAATCCTTGCAACAAGAGTATATTAAGATCTTGCATCATGATCACCCAGGAACTGATTCTCCCAAAGGAAGGGCAAGAGGATTAGTATTTTGGCCTTCTATGACAAAAGACATTGACAGAGAACTCTCATCTTGTTCTATTGTAATACTACTAAGCCGCATCTACAAAATGAACCACTTCAGCTAAGCCAGATTCCTGAACTACCTTGGTCAACAGTAGCTACAGACATTTTTGAATGGAATGGTGAACATTATCTCATATTAGTAGACTCTTATTCAAATTGGTTTGAGATTGACCTACTTCCTAATCTCACACCCAGTGCTGTTATTACTATATTAAAGACATTTTTCTGTCCATGGTAGTCTGCACAAAATCATTTCTGACGATGGCACACAGTTTACAAGTCAGCAGTTCAAGAGATTTGCTGAAACGTAGGAGTTTGTTCATGTTACGAGTAGTCCTGAATACCCACAGTTAAATGGCTTGGCAAAATGTGCAGTTCAAAGTGCAAAACAGCTGTTGGAAAAGTCTAAACGTGACATTACTAATGTTTTTCTAAATCTGCTTAATCTCCAAAACATACCTCATGAAAATCTTCTTGGTTCACCTGCCCAGAGGTTAATGTCAAGACAAAGTGCCAATCAGTAAGAATTTGTTGGTTGCAACTGCTAAAACAACAAAAGAGTAAAAGCTCAACTCATAAAGAAGCATTTGTCCCAAAAGTCCTACTATGATAAAACCAGCAAGCCTCTGAATCCGTTAAAAGAAGAAGAGCTAGTGAGGATGCAGACAGCAAAAGGATTTGATTGAACTGGACTTGTGAAACATTTGTGTGAAGAACCGAGATCGTACATTACTGAGTCACAAGGCATGGAATTCAGGCGGAATCGAAAACATTTACCAATGGTGTCTGAGCCAGTGTTGCAACATTTTGCTTGTAACAAAGACTCTAATTCTCAGAGCGGTGTGTCCAATGTTCCTGTTCCAGAGAATATTTCATTGCCTGTTCCTGTTCCTGAAAGTATCCTGTAAAGTCCTCAAGAAGAGTATTCCCCAGTGACTGTCCCTGTTGCTAAACCCAATTCTAATTATTAGATTAGGAGGGCATATCATATCTCAAGACCTACTCTCAAATACACAGCAACCTGGATAGGATTATTTGTATAATTCGCATGCTCATATTATTGTCATTGTTTATTTGCATGACCAACTAGCCAAAGAGGGAGGATGCAGATCAGAGCGTGTATCTCCTTTTGCCTATATGTGGAGCTTTTCTCCCCGGGCCTCTGCTGAAAATGGAAAAATATCCAGTTGGACTAGCCCGGTCAACAAATGTAAAATAAAATAAATAAATAAATAAATAAAAGTGCCATTCCAGTCAGTGGGCACATGCATATAAGTACTGAGCACGTGCAAGAATGTCATTTTGTAGTGTCCAGCCAAGGTAAAAGCATGCATGTGTATAGTAGTCAGTCAGTTAGTTAGTTCATTTAATTTAATGTTACTGTTCTCCATCTTGATGTGTTTGTGTGTAATAAACTACTTAAATGAACACCCAGCCTCATCGTTTCATTGAATATACACAAGACGAGCGCCACACATCTCTTAACTTAGTAAATGAACTCCAGCACGCACAGAGGTGATTGAGCACATCTGTTAACTTAGAATATGGATGACAGAATACATAAAGGTCAGTGAACACATCCTTTAATTTGGGTACATAGACATTAGTATACATAAAGGTGGGTGAGCACATGGCATAACTCACTAAGTTGACATCAGCACCCATGAAGGAGAGTACGAACCTCCACTAACTCAGTACAAGAGCTCCAATGCAAACAAAATTGAGTAAACACATCTCTGAACTCAATGAATGGACATCAAAACACACAAAGGTGAGTGAGCATATTACTTAACTCAGTACATGAACACTAACACACATAAAGGTGAGTAAACAAATCCGTTATCTCAGCATATGGACACCAGCAGACATAAAGGTGTAGTTATTACATGGATCCCAGCAGGATTAAAAGTATGCATGCACATCCTTTAACATGGACAGCAGCATACATAAAAGTAAATGAGTACATTCCTTATCTTAGGTACACAGACACCTGCACACATAAAGGTGAGTGGGAGCATCCATTAACTCAGATGCACATAAAACAGCCTACATAAAGGTGAATGATCACTTAACTCAGTACATAGATAACAGCACAAATAATGGTGAGGGAGCATATCCTTTAACTTGGTACAAGAACACCAGCACACATAAAGGTGAGTGAGTACATCTCTTAACTCAGTTCATGGGCACTAGCACACATAATGAGTGAGCAATTCCCTTAACTCAGTACAGGAACCACAGCAGCATAAAGGTGAGTCAGCATATCTCTTAATTCATCAGCATATCCCTTAACTCTGTTCATGCACACCTGGGCACATAATTTTGAGTGAGCACATCCTTTAACTCAGGCACACAGTCTCCACCCCACATAAAGGCAAGTGATCATATCCTTTAACTCGGTACATAGACACCAGCACACATGAAGGTGAGTGAGCACATCACTTAAATCAGGTACTTAGTCAACAGAACAAATAAAAGTGTGTGAGCATATCTCTTAACTCAGTATAAGGACACCAGCACACATAAAAGTGAGAAAGTACATTCCTTAGCTCAGGTACACAGACAGCAAGCAGCCCATATAAAGGTGAATCATCACATATATTAGCACAATACAATGACACCAATACAAGTAAAGGTGAGTGAGGTTATCTCCTAACTCAGTACATGAACACCAGCAAACGTAAAGATGAGTGAGCAAATTCCTTAACTCAGTACATGGACTCCAGCACACATAAATGTGAGTAAACACATCCTTTAACTTGAATACATAGATAGAGCAAAAATAAAGGTGGGTGAGAAACTCTGTACATAGATGCCGGCACATATAAAGGTGAGTGAGTACATCTATTTACTCAAAACAAGGACACCAGCACACATAAAGTCAGCACATTGCTTAACACAACACTTGGAAACCGGCACACATAAAGGAGCATGTGCACATCCCTTAACTCAGGTGCCAGGACACCAGCTACATAAAGGTGATTGAGCACATGTCTTAACTTGGTAAATGGACACCACCGCACATAAAAATGAGTTAGCACACCCTTCCACCACCTCAGTACTGTGCAATACTCAAGCAAGCAAAGAGATCACTGTATAGTAAATGTTAAAGTGAGTTTAATTTATGTGCAATATTAGGATTATCTATCTAGCACATTATGGTAAGTAGTTATATATGTATTAATGTCTTGTCATATTAATTCTATGTGATATCTGCATATCTGAGTCCCGAGATACAGAATTTCATTCAGTTTTTGCACTTGTGTGATTCTGAATGACAATAAAGTTTGACTTTGACTTAATTCAATACATGGACATCAGCACAAATAAAGGTGAATGAGCATATGCATTAACTCAGTTCGTGGACACCAGCACACATACAGGTGAGAGAGAGAGCAAGTCCAAGAGAGCACATCCCAGTACATGAGCAACTGCACATATGAAGTTGAGTGACAACATACCTTAATTCAGTACATGGACACCAGCACAAATAAGGATGACTAAGCATACCCCCTAACTCAGTACATGGACAATCACACATATAAAGTTGAGCGACAACATATCTTAACCTATTATATAGGTGAGTAGAACATCCATTAACTCAATATATGAACACCAGCACAAATAAAGGTGAGTGAGCACATCCCTTAATTCATGTACACAGATGCCAGCACACAAAAAGGTGAGTAAGCACATCCTGTACCTCATGGACACTAGCACTCAAAAAGGTGAATGAGCAAATCCCTTAATTCAGTACATGGACACCAGTGCACATTCAGGTGAGAAACGACATCCAAGACAGTAAATCCCTTAACTCAGTACATCAAGGCAGATACCAGTACAGATAATGGTGAGTGAACATATCCTGTAAGTCAGGTGCAAGGACACCAGCAGATATACAACTGAGTGAGCACATCCCTTAACTCTGGCACACAGACACAAACCCTCCTAAATGTTTGTGAGCACACCCCTTAACTCAGAGGATGGACATCAGCACAAATAAAGGTGACTGCCCAAATCTTTTAGCTCAGTACACAGACAACAGTGCACATAAACATGATTGAGCATGTTCTTTAACTTAGGACTTGAACAACAGCACAAATAAGATTTAGAGAGCACATCCCTTAAATCAGGTACACAGACCCAGCACACATAAAGGTGTGCGAGTGCATCTCCTAACTTAGTACATGGACACCAACACACATAAAGATGAATGACACTGACACCTGCACTCATAATGGTGAATGACTGCATCCATTAAGTCAGTACATGGAAACCAGCACACATAAATATGAGTGAACACATCCTAAACTGAGTACATGGACACAGGTACAAATAAAGGTGAAAGAGTACAACCAAGAGAACACATCCCTTAACTCAGTGTATGAACACCAGTACAAATTAAAATGAGTGAGTACATCCTTTAACTCAGTACTTGGACACCAGTGCTCATAAAGGTGAATCAGCACATCCCTTAACTCAACCTTGGACACCAGCACACATAATGGTAAGGGAGCTTATCACGTAACTCAGGTGCACGGACACAAGCATACATAAATGTGAATGAACATATCCATTAACTCTGGAACACAGACACTATCACTCATAACCCAGTACATGGACACCAACACACATAATGTTGTGTGAACAAATCCC
Source organism: Protopterus annectens (assembly GCF_019279795.1). NCBI lineage: Eukaryota > Metazoa > Chordata > Ceratodontiformes > Protopteridae > Protopterus > Protopterus annectens. Next base: position 1,700,827,260 of record NC_056741.1, on the reverse strand, counting down.
TTAACTTAGTACATGGACACCAGCAAACACAAAGGTGACTGAGCACATCCCTTAACTAGGTACACTGACAGCTGCACACATAAATGCGAATGGGTACATCCTTTAACTCAGTACAAGGACGCCAGCACAGATAAAGGTGAGTGAGCACATCCTTTGACTCAGTACCAGAAGACCAATAACCATGAAAGGGAAAGAGCACATCAAAGAGAGCAAATTCCTTAACTCAGTACATGGAGACAGACACCGGCATACATAATGGTGGGTGAGCACATCCCTCAATACAGGTCATGAACACCAGCACACATAAAGGTGAGTGTGCCCATCTCTTAACTCAGTACATGGTCACTTGCATGTATAAAGGTGATTGAATACATCCCTTAACTTAGTACATGGACACCAGAATATATAAAAATGAGAGAGCACATATGAGAGATAGCAAATGCCTCACATCAGTAGCTCAACATGGACACCAGAACACATAATCTGAGTGAGCACATCTCCTAACTCAGCACATGGGCACCAATGACAGAAATGTAGAGTGAACATATCACTTAACTCGTTAAAAAGACACCAGTGCATATAAAGGTAATTGAGCGTGCCCCTTTATTAGGTACTTACACACCAGCGCATATAATCTTTACTGAGCACATCCCTGAACTTAGGTACACAGACACCAGCACACATAGAGGTGTGTGAGCACATCTCTTAATTCAGTACATAGACAACTGCACAGTAAAAGATGAGTGAGCACATCCCTTAACTTGTTACATAGACAACCACACAGTAAAAGATGAGTGAGCACATTCCTTAACTCATATACAGAGACACCAGCACAAATAGAAGTGAGTGAAAAGATACCTCATCTTAGCATATGAACACCACCACACTTAAAGATGAGTAGGCATATCCTGTAACTCAGTACATGAACACAAGCACATATAAAGGCAAGTGAGCATATCCTTTAACTGTGTACATGCACACCAGCACATATAAAGGTGAGTAGAACATCCCTTAACTCAGGTACACAGATACCAGCACATATAAAGTTGTGTCAGCACATCCCTTAATTCACTACATGAAAACCAGCACATGCAAAGGTGAGTGAGTACACCCTTAACACAGTATTTATTTATTTTATTTTACATTTGTTTACCAGGAGAGTCTAACTGGGTAGTTTACCCATTTTCAGTGGAGGCCCGGGGAGAAAAGCTCCATACAGTACAAAAACTAACAATACAGAAACATACACATACTAATGTACTTAAAAATATACATGCAAAATATTGACATGATTGTAATTGGACATGAGCACAAATAAAGGTGAGTGAGCACATGCCTTAACTCAGCAGATGGATACTAGCACACATTAAAGTGAATGAGCATATATCTCTTAACATGGACAGTAGCCACAAAATTGTGAGTGAGCATATCCCTTAAGTGATTGCATGAGCACCGACACACATAAAGATGAGAAGAACTTAAAAAGGTACCTTTAATGGTAGGTACCCTAGAAGGAACCTTAAAAAGGTAAATGTACAACGGCACACATAAAGGTAAGTGAGCACATTCGTTAAAACAGGTTCACACATAACAGAACAGATCATGTGAGTGAAAATAAGTCACTGAATGGACACTTCCATAAATAAAGGTGAGTGAACACATCACTTACCTCAGTAAATGGACACCAGCAAACATAAAGGTGGTCATGCACATCCATTAACTCAGTACACGGACACCAGCATATATCAAGGTGCGTGAGTATCCCTTAACTCGGTACACAGACATGAGAACACATAAAAGTGAGTGAGCACATCCCCTAAATTGGTACATTGACATGTGCACACATAAAGGGGAAGTTAACGCATCCATTAATTCAGTAGATGGGCACCAGCACTTATAAAGGTGAGTCAGCATATTACTTAATTCAGATACACCAACACCAAAACAGATCAGGTGAGTGAACACATCCCTTAGCTCAGTGCATGGACACCAGCACAAATAAAGGTGAGTGAGTACATCATTTAACTCAGGACATGTATACCAGTATACCTAAAGGTAAGTGAGCATATGTTGTAACTCTAGTGCATAGACATAAGTACTCAGTACATGAACATGGGCACACATAAAGGTGAGTGAGCACATCCCTTAAATTGGTACATTGACTCTTGCACACATAAAGACTTGTGCTTCAAATATAGACATACTACTTGGTCAATAAGTGTACAAGGGTATAAAATAGCTAGGATTATAAAGGCCCTAGGACCAATAGCCTAGTAACTTCCTATGAGCCTATGAACCTATAAGGGTGAATGAGCACATCCATTAACTCAGCAGATGGGCACCAGCACGTATAAAGATGAGTGAGCATATCCCTTAACTCAGCACATGGACACCAATACAAATACGTTGACTGAGCATATCCTTTGGCCAGTCTGCTGTGGTTCACAGTCCCAGAAACATTAGTAGAATTAGTGCAAGCTATGTACTAGGACCCAATGACTCAAATATGAACAGTGTTCAGTCAAACAAAAGGGTTCAAAGTGGATCTTGATGTACACCAGGGTTTGGCTCTCTGTCCACTACTGTTCAAAACAGCGATGGACTTCATTAGCAAACAGGTCAGAGGGGACAGATCAACAAAGTTGCTGTATGCAGACAATCTGGCATTACAGGTGCACTCTGAGCTACAGCCTTAGCAAAGGATAGGGGAATGGAATGCAAAACTGAAGATGTGGAATTAAACTGAGTACAGATGAGTCACTTGTAATTGTAGCAAATGGGGAAAGCAGAATATGCTGAAAGTTAACATAGAATGGAAATTAATAGAACACAGAGGGGTGGTTGAGGATGAAAGAAGTCTGAATGAGAAGGTCAAAGCTAGAATCAGAAGGGCTGCAGTAAAATGGCACAGTGTGTCAGGTGCAGTCTATGAGGGAAGAATGCCAAAGAAGTTGAAACATAAGGTGTACAAAACAGTGGTGCAACCAGTTCTACAGTACGGAACAAAAACCTGAGTATTAAAGGCAGAGTAGTTGAGGAAGCTAGTGGTAATGGAGATGTGGGACAGACGAAGAAATAAGGATATAAGAGCAAAAGCCAGAGTAGCTCCAATTGCAGAAAAGGTCGAAGAGAACAGATTATGGTAGTTCGGGCACATGTAGAAAGGCAGAAGACAATCTAGTGAAGAAATACTTGGGACAAACAGAAAGAAGGTAAGAGGAAATGAGGGTGTCCAGCAAAAAGGTGGATGGATTTTGTGAGAAAAGACCTGCAACAGTCACGCATGAGTATCAAAGAAGGCAAGAGTGTGGCATTGAACAGACAAAGATGGCAACATTTGATGTGATGCCCCATCCCTTTTAGAAAATGGGGAAAAAGGGGGTTGATGATGATAATGATGATTATCCCCTAACTCAGTACATGGACAGCAGCGCACATAATTAAGGGTGAGCATATCCCTTAACTCAATACATTGACACCAGCACATATGATGGTGAGTGAGCACATGCTTTAACTCAGTACATGGACAGGTTTTGTTTTATGATCTCTAGATGTATACATACCTAATCAGTAACTGTCATGAGTTTGAAAATGCTTTTTACCTCATAATGTGCACAGACTTAAACAGCAACTTTCTGTTATTTGAAAATGCTTTTTTCTACTACTCATTTGGGACATGGGCTTTCCTTTTGGAGTTAGGAGTGAGAAAAAGGGGGCCAAACACTAGCCTCCTAGTTTAATTGACAGACCACACCCATGCTGATTACATCAGACACTTACATCATCTAACCTCACCTTGGGCCACATGGTTAGTTAACCCTTCCACCTGATCCCTCCCAGTTTCCAGCCCTTTATCTATCCAATAACAGAACTATTTAGCCCTGTTTTGCACTAACTTCACCACCTGAAACCTGAAGAGAGGGAGAATCTAAACAGAAGAGCTCTGACATCACCACCTGGAACTTGAAGAGAGGAAGAATCTGAAGAGAAGAGCAGTCTGTAACTCCTAGATTAAGGAAGAAGCTTGACAGTGAAGACCCCTGACTGGAGTACCATAAAGCCATGCTCTTAGCTTAGACCATTCTGCCTCTCACTGGAGCTACTCCACATCATCCAGGTATAGACACTGTAGCCACTTGTCCTGCATTTAACAACATTTCTGTAATCTGCAGTACAATAAAAATTGTCGTGCCAGGGCACCACTCCACACTGCTATATCCTTTATGCCATAGACACAGCTTGCCTATGCTCAAAGAAGATCTCAGATTCTTATGTTTATTAGATGATTTGTATACTCTGCAGATCATCACTTGATGGATTTTTATTCCATGGAGCCAGAAAGCCTACACAAAAGGTTCTGAGGTCTCAAACTTTACATACTTTTTTCCTCCTACTTGTGCACATCCATGAGCTCTGTAAAAATGAGCATAGTGACTTGCTTTCCACTGTAAGATAATTCTCTGGATGCATGTATTGTTCAAAAATGGGAATCACTTAGTGTAGCTTTACGTGACTACCTCCCCTGCATTTAAAAAGGTCAGTCTTCATCAAGAGGAAGAATAATGGGGACTGATCAAATTAATCTTGTATATGAGCCTCTTATAAGCAGGAACTGTAAACATTTTTTGCCATACAAGAGAAGATTAGCCTTTCATGCTGTATTTCAGGAGATATGAGCCCCATAAAAGTGGCCACAGCCTCTCATATTACATGTGATAGACTGGAAAAAGTTCAGTAATAAAGCTTTCATAACTGGCCACAAGGAATATGAATCCCACATATGCAGACACAGCCTCTCATATTACATGTGCTATAACACAGACTAATAAAGTCTGGTGATAGACTTGCAAATGTAGGCATTTTCAATGATCAAAGTGTAAACCATTTTATTAGATGGACCTGATGAAGCTCAAGTGAAAGTGTTTTCTTAACTATAGTTTCATAGTGGTAGCTCATGGTGTGTTTTCACATTCTTCTTCTACTTTCGGCTTTTCCCGGTCAGGGGTCACCACAGTGGATCATCTGTCCGCTCATGATTGGCAGTGGAGTTTTACAGTGTTGAGTTGCCAGCCCGGCGCCCAACCTTCCACCAAAGGCGCACACACACTCACACGTAGGGCCAATTTAGAGTGTCCAATTCACCTACTGTATGTCTTTGGGATGTGGGAGGAAACCGGAGCACCCGGCGGAAACCCACGCGACGACAGGGAGGACATGCAGACTCTGCACAGAAGGCACCCCAACCGAGAATCGAACCAGAGAACCTCTTGCTGTGAGGCGACAACGCTAACCGCTGCACCACCGTGGCCGCCCATTGTTTGCTAAAATTAAAAATAAAAATAAAACATTTTAACTAAGAATGAGGTTCTACAGGCTGCTGAGCTGGTAAACCCTCCCGGGTCTTTCAGGAATATTCAAATAAGGAACTAACTTCTAAGTTTTGTGATTGGCTCCTTGTTTTTCCATCTCTCAGATTTTCCTCCAATCAGTTCCCCTAGACCCTCCCACCATTTCTGTAACTGCCTTTAAATAACTGAACTGCTGATTTCAATGTATTACAATAAGAGCCACCCAGAGCTGGATCATGGTTAAATGGGGCCCTAGGCAGGGTAGTAGATTAGACCCTCCCCCTAGCAACTCCCTGCCCTCCCCACAGCAGCCCCTTCTCCAGCCATTCCAGTATTTCATTACTTGGCTGTTTCTCCCTGGTTACCATAAACACTGTGCAGACCTATCAGTTTGTATACTCTTTTCTTATTTAGTTCTACAATGATTATAGATATTGAAATAAAATAGCACAAACACTGATAGCCACTTGCTAAACAAACAATACAGTCTCAGAATGAAAAGAGGCTTAGCTTGAGCAGTAAATTCCTGTCATTGAAACTCACATTCATTGAAACAGCATTAAAACACACATTCATATAAAATGCTTCTGGCCTGTAGAGAATTAAGTTTACCTTTGGGCTGTTTTCAAACCATAGGCTCCTTACACACATTTTTAGGGCCATGCATACATGTACATCTTCTTTGATTCACCTTCCTAATTGTATAAATTATATTCCTTGTATAATACAGCACCACTTCTCACACTGTGTTTTAAATATGTAATTTTGAACATTTTTCCAGTAAGCAATGAAACAAAATGCGTGACCCAATAATGACAAAACTGCCGATTTCAGAATATTTTAACCATAAAAGGCCACTCAAACTTCTGTCACTACCAGTATCAGTCAATAAGCACAATCTCTGCAGAAGTAAAAGTCATCTGAATAATTCCACATTAACGAGATCTGTAAATAATGAAGAGGTTGCTACTGGCAAACAACTTTACATTTTAGTGTTTCAACTACAAATTCAATACATGCTGCCCTTGAAGAATTAATTGCCTTTATTGCATTAAAAAAATTGGTAAGTTGGTAATATTGCAATAGGGAATGACTGACAAACAGACAACAACTTCATAGTTACTAGGCATCTCATACAAAGGAGGACACACACGAGTGCAGAAGCTGTATCCCCCCTTAAACTGCACTAAATAATCGGCAATGAAAAGGGCACTGCAATATCAGCACTCGATATACATGGTGTGGGAGTAGAATCCACAGCATTCTTCACCAAAGGCAATTATGCTACTAACACTGATTTTAAATTCTGCAGAACAAATAATGACTGTCAGTTGCTAAACAAAACTATTAGTTGCACATTGAAAACAGACAACATGAGCAACAGTAAACCTCTCTTTGCTTGAAACTCACAATTCCATGAAAATGCACTGAAACTCATAATACCTTGAAAGTGCACAAATTAATTCCCTGAAACCCAAACACACAATTCCATTTACAGTCTAGTATTTGGTGTGGAGTATTCAGGTTCTTCTCTCCACTGAAGCTCACAATTCATTCATCAGTCTGGTAGTTGGTGTAGAGGATTTAGTCTCTTGAACCTGTAACCAAGTTACAGGGTCAAGCCTAATCAAGTTAATAGACTAACCTGCCCCCCCTCCCCCAACTAGGGCATTACATACAATATATCCATGCTTCTCAACCTCTTTGCACAAGAAATCTGGACAAAAACTAAAATAATGGGGAGATAAAGGCTCCAAAATAGGGAAAGATTATTAATATTGTTCTTATAGACTTAGAAAGTTGCTGGAACAACATCATTTGTCTTAGCATATATTTTCTGAAGGAAATGAAGTCTGAAACTCAAATGTATGACATTATTTAGTTACTTCAATCCTCGGTGATTTGCCAACAAAACACACATTTTATGAGGAATAAGCCAAAATACAATGATAAAATCTGTACATTCCACAAAAATCTGGATATTTAAGAGGTATGCATACGTGTCAGCCTCTTAGTGCAAGAAATCTGGACAAAGCCTAAAATAATGGGGATACAATGGCCCAAAAATAGGGATATATTTTACATATTGGTCTTTTTAACTTAGAAAGTTGCTAGAATAACAGGGTTTGTGTTAACAGGCATTTTCTGAAGGATGTAAAGTCTGAAACTCATATATAATCTATATCTATATAAATATGTATATATGGTCTCAGTTAATGACTTCAATCTTCTGTGATTTGCCAGAAAACCCCAACTTTTATGAGAAATAGACCAAAATTATGAGGCTAAATCTGAACAGTTCAGAGGTCGTTAATCACATAAACACACACACACACACACACACACACACACACACACACACACACACACACACACACACACACACACACACACACACGCACACACACATACACAAACACCTACCTTCTCTCTGCTTTCACACACAAACACACACACACACACACACACACACACACACACACACACACACACACACACACACACACACGCACCTACCCTCTCTCTGCTCTCACACAGCAACACACACACCTTCTCTCTCACACAGACCTACCTTCTCTCTGCTCTCACACAGCAACTCACACATACACACACACACGCGCACACACACACACACACACACACACACACACACACACACACACACACACACCTACTCTCTCACACAGCAATACACACATCAACACACCTCTCTCATAGAGCAATACACGCACACACTATTTCTCATACAAACAAAATTGCTAGTTGAAATTACATGCACACATACATATGCATACACACACTTTCTCTCTCATACAGAAACATTGGAACTGCTAGTTTAAATTCTACACACACACAGAAATACACATGCAGACACACCTACTTTCTTTCTGCTCACACACAGACACACACACACACACACACACACACACACACACACACACACACACACACACACACACACACACACACACACACACATACCTACCTTCTATCTGCTCTCACATACACACATCTACCTTCTCTCTGCTCTCTCTCATTCTCTCTCACATACACACACACTCACAAACACACACCTACCTTCTCTCCGCTCTCACACAGCAACACACACATACACACACCTACTCTCTCACACAGACCTACTCTCTTACACAGCAATATACACACAAACACACCTTCTCTCTCATACAGCAATATAAGCATGCTATTTCTCATACAAACAGAATGGCTAGTTTAAATTACATACACACATACACATACATACGCATAAACATACTTTCTCTCTCATACAGAAACATCAGAACCACTAGATTAAATTATAAACACACACACACACTCGCGCACACACATAGGCACTCACACTTACCTTCTCTGTAAATGGAATGGCTAGTTTAAATTCTGCGTCTAAGTATGGAATGGGTTTACATCCATGTTGGTATGCATGGGTGTGATGCACACATGGTCATCCTTAAAGGAGAAGACTCCACCACCGCAGTGTTAAGAAACAATATTTTTTTTGTATGCTGAAGTCTCCCGACCAGAGTGGGCCCCAATAGCCATGGGGTCCTACGCGACTGCCTCTGTTACCCAGTGCTGGATACAGCTCTACGTCCATCTACCTACTTAACAGAATAAACTACTGGAAACTTCAACAAGGTGTCTTTATTCCTCCCACAGGGAGGGTATCTGAAAAGAATCTCTTAGATCTGCTAGCTAAAGTGATTTTATCTGGACTAATCCTTTCTATTCTGCTTCATAACTCAGGGACAAGGACTTCAGTATGGTTACTGATAATCATCACCCTATAATCCACGTACAAGGACATCAGCAAGAAGACTGGTAATAATCTCCTTATAACCTCATGTGCAAGGACAAAAGCATGGCCACTGGTATTCACATCCCAATAACCCAGGTACAACAATACCAGCATGGTTACTATTAATGTTCTCCCTATAAGCCACGTACAAGGGCACCAGCATGGGTACTGGTAATCATCTTCCCATACTCCTGGTATTAGGACACCAGCACGGTCACTGGTAAACATCTCCCTGTTTCTATACCTTAGGTACAGAGGCATTAGCTTGGGTTTTGGTAATCATTTCCCTCTTACTCAGGTACAAGAACAACAGCATGTATACAGGTAATTATGTCTCTATAACCCAGGTAGAAGTATATCAGCATGGAGACTCATAATCATCTTCCCATAATCCAGGTACAAGGATATCATTATGGATACAGGCAATCTGCTTATAACTCAGGTAGAAGGACACCAGCAAGGATACTAGTAATCATGTCCCTATAACTCACGTGCTAAGATATCAGCATGGATACTGGTAATTATCTCTCTCTATAACTAAGGTACAAGGATATGTGCATAGATACTGGCAATGATCTCCCCATAACACAGGTACAAGGACACCTGCAATAATCTCCCTAATACCCAAGTTCAAGGATAGCAGCATGGAGACTTCTAATCATCTGCTCATAACCCTGCTACAAGAATACCTGCATGGGTACTGGTAATCATCTCCCTGTAACTCATGTGCAAGGACCTCAGCATGGAGACTCGTAATCGTATCCACATACCTCAAGTACAAGGACACCAGCTTGGATGCTGGTAGTAAATTAAATAATTATCCTGATACAAGGACATCAGCATGGATACTAGTAATCATTTCTCCATAAATCAGCAAGACACCAGCATGGTTACAATGCTTATGCTTCCATCCTGACTAAACCCACCTTTCTTTCTGTTTCTCTTCCATTGCCAGTCTCTCAATCAATCACTCAGACTCTTTCACCTTTCTTATCCCTGTCTCTTTCTTTTTCATCCCCACTACTGCTCCTCCAACTAACCTATATCCATAAAACTATCATATTAATACTACCTCCTTACTCACCTCATCATCTTACCTGTCTACTGTTATCTCAACCTGTCTACTATCAGAACTTTTTCTTAATATGTTTCTCTTGATTATTTCTGCTTATACCCTTCTTCCTCCTACTTTGTTCTGTTCCTGCTTTAGAGACATCCTACATCATTAATGTCAATATGCATATACAGAATATACTGGGTTCCAAATTGAGAGATGATAAAATCAGGACGCAAAGGAGAGTAGTATTTCTGGAAGTAGATTAAAAACCAAAATAGACAGCTGGATGCACAAGTCCCAGGTGCAAGAAACCTAAAAAAAGATTAAGAGAGAGAGACTAGAGGAAAGAAAAATGTTTGTACAAGAAAAACTGTCAAAAGCTTCAAATGCAAAGCTGTATTCATCAATACAACAGATTTCATGAAAAATGTTATATAGACCAAGAAACTTTGGGCCATTTGAAAAAAGATTCAATTGAGGAAGTGCAAAAATATAAAGAAAAATTCTAGAGATTTTTGAAAGGTATAAAAAAGAAATATGGACATGGGAAAGAAAGAGAGATCTGATATGGTGCAACATTTATGCAAAAGAGAAACCTAATTAATTAATACAAAAAAGCAGCTGCAAAGATATTCAAAGAAAAATACAAGCAAAGGTACCAAGATATGGAAAATTTCACAATACAAAAGATCACAAAAGGGGAATGTAGAACAGAAGATTAGTAAAGTATAAGTTAAAAAATAGAAGCTGAAGTTATTGAATGCCTGCAAAGTGAAAGATTTAGTGTAGAAAGTCTAACACAGGTTACAGGCTACAGGTTAGGTTCACAGTATGATGAAACAATGAGTCCCCAAGTAAGTTGAAACAGCAGGAGTGGGAGACATCTGAAGGAGAAGAAGTATGGACACGGGGAAAAAAAGATTTAATTTGGTGCAATATTTATGCAAAGCAGAAAGCAAAAATAATCAATGTAAAAAAGAAAGCAGCACCAACCATATCTGAAGAGAAATACAGACAAAGGCATCCAGATATGGAAAAATTTGCAAATTAAAAAATAAAAAATGGAGTAAAATAGAAAAGAGGATTAGTAATGCAGAAGTTAAAGAAATAGAAAATGCAGTTATGGACTACCTGCGAAGTTAAGGATTAAGTGCAAAAAATCCAACTCTGAAAACATCAAAGCATGATAGAATAATGAATACCCAAAATAAGGAGAAACCAGTGGAGTGAAAAGCATCTGATCAGTTGCCATATGAAAATATTTTGGAGGTTTCAGTAGGAAACCAGTACAAAAGTTCAGGTGGAGTTGCACAGCAAGGGAAGGAACAGGAAACTATGGCAACTGTGACGCAGTCAATATTATGGTGTGATAGGCCAGTGAGTTCCCATATGAAAGAGCAATGGATGAGACAAAGTGAGGCTGAAGACAATATGGCACAAGAATGTTTTCTGGAAGTTTCTGTAGAATGTCAGCAGGAAACAGAAAACAAAGAATGTGCCCTTAGTTTAGAAGAAAATGATGTAAGGGAAGAATTGCTTGCTTTAATATAGATGGATAAACATATTAAGATAAATGAAAGAAACAGACTAGAGAAAGTCAGTATGACCCAAAATGTTAGAAATTTGATAAAATAAATGAACACAGTAATCAAGACTGTTCATAGAAATTAATGAGATACAACAGACGTAAACAGGATATATTACTGTGCGGCTAAATTAATAGGTAAAGTCTTACCACAAAAACACAGGGTAGAAAGGGAAAGGAATGGGAGAAATCAAATGCCATCATGGAAGTATGGAACAGAGAAAACTATAAAGCAATTAAGACAAGAAGCTATCACTGTTAGAAGAGTACAGAAGATGGAACAGAACAACAAAAATAATTGTAACAAAAGTAATGCACAGTATCAGAACAGATCAGGATCTATCATACACTATTTCAAATAATAAACGATATCAGCACAGGTAGAAAAATTTAGAAGATACGCAGATAAATATAAAGGAAATGTACAAAATAAGCAATTTATTGATGAACCAAAAAGTATTATAGAGAGAGCTGGGAAAAAAGGCAAAAGGAATACAAACACCACCAAAAAAAAGAAGAAATAGGCATATTTTGGAGAAATATCTATGAAGATCCTGTGGAACATAACAAATATGCTGAATGGACAGAAGAAGTAAAAGAAAGCAAAAGAAGTTCAAATGTACAGAATATGAAATGGGATGACGTAATTGCCAGAGAAATTGAAACAAAATTAAGAAAAGCTCCTAACTGGGCCCTGCCCAGATGCAATACCTAATGGTTAACAGTATTAAGATATTTACATGAAGATTTAGCCATGAGTAAGAACCATTTATATGCACACCCCAAACAGACGCCAACCTGGTTAACAACAGGAAAAGTGATACTCCTGCTTGAGTGATCCTGCAAGATATCTTAAAAATTATAGACCAATAACTTGCCTTCCAACAATGTATAAACTATACACTGGAATTGATGCTAGCAAGAGTTTATAGTCATTTAGAAGAAAACTCAATCATGGCAGTAGAACAAAAGGGTAACAAAAGAAAGTCATATGGTACAAAGGATCATTTGTTGCTAAATAAAGTCATAATGGAGAATTGTAAAAGGGGAAATAATCTAAGTATCTCATGGATATAATATCAAAAAGCATTTGACTGCATCGCACAGTCATGGATAAAAGAATGCTTACAAATGTACAATTGTATGGTTAGAACAATTTTACTGTACTCACTTTAGTATTTAGTTGTATATTGCTGGTGTGACTTTTTATTACAGAAGCTGATTTAAGTTCTCTTTGAATTCTGTGGTTACTGATTTTGATTATTCTTTTCTTTTACAATATTTCATTCATTTGAAGCTGAATATGGATTCCTTAAATGAGTATGTAATTAACGATTTGCTAATGCACAAATATCTTGTACAGTGTAATAAATGGTATGCACATATAAAGGTAACACCTAATAACACTGGTGATCTCAGCTCTTCTTGTCAAAAGATGGACGATTTGCTTACCATTGTTAGAAGTCAATCTAGACTTAAGGATGATGATTGCACTTGTGCAATTGCCATGGCTTGGAGAACTCTTGTTTCATATATTAATGAATGGACTGGTGAGATAAATAATGTTAGGCAAAGAACAAATATAACACATTTAGAAAATTATGCATCTATTGTCTGCAAACATCATTCAGCCTCTATGAAACAAGATGATGCCCTTGACAACTTTAGAATTCTGGATGCAAGTATTCAGCAATCCAAGGATCCAGTTTATTTAGAAGGAAACAAAAAAAAAGAAAGAAAGGAAGATGCTCACAATAAATAACAAGGAAGAAAAAGAAACTGATTAATGTCTGTAAAGTAAAGAGAATATGTACTAAAAAGGACACTGCTTTGTTATGTAACACACAGGTTACAGGGAATAATAATATTTTCTATCAGGAAACCTTCAGTCTATGGAAAAAGGAATCATTTTTCCAAAAGAGGTTAGAAAAAAGAGGCAAGAGGCAGGTGAAAAGGAAGAAATCAATACTGAACGTGGAAGTGTTGAAGAACATTACTGTAAGAAAAAAAAAGAAAGATGTTGACTACATGGCTCAAGCTGTGGATTTACAGTGCCAGCTGGATGAGTATTTTAATACACAATAAAAACAGTGGGATTAATAAAACTAATAGTGATGAAGCTCTATCCTTTGTAACAATTGATAGAACAGATATTACTGTATTAGAAGTTGAAGATTCTTCAGAGCTGGTCAGCAAAGATATTCTTGTAATTGGAGATTCAATTATTAGAGGAACTGATACTATTTGCAGAGAAGATAGTGAACATCGAATAGTGTTATGCTTGCCAGGAGCAAAAATAGAAGATGTGAGACAAACCTTGGAATGCCTTAATGTAAGAAAGTATGGATCTGTCGGTACAAATGATGTTATCCGCAAGGATTTTCTGACTGTTAGTAGGGAATTGTCATGCCCTCTTAGATAATATAGCTTTTACTAGTGTTAGGACATATTTTTCACAAATCCCCTATAGAAAGGATAGTCAGGTCATCATGAATGAAAATATTTTTGGGGTAAATACCTACATGGAAAAAAATGTCCTGTTTTAAAAAATGGACATGTGTACAGTATCCAAGCCTAGGTTTGGGCACACATGTGTTCAGACAGGATGGCACACATTTGTCATGATCAGGGAACAGAATTATTGCAGGATTTTTGCCAGGTCGAAAATTTAACAGTTCACTTATCTTCTTCAAGTTATTTCAAGGAAATCTGCTCTAGTACTTACTTTCCTCACTTGTCTAGAGGAAAATAATGACTACCCAGGCATGTCCAAGAGATAGCTCCCAGGGTTCTCTCCTGTCTATCTGATGAATCTGGGACTCTTGGGGAAATGTAGAAATTGCCTCATGTACATTAACAACCCTCTCCTCCTACCACCCAACACTACAACCTGTGAGAGATGCATTTATCTTGCCAAACTGGAAGAAAAGCTCTCTCATCCCAAGACTGAACTTCTCAGTCAAGAGGAGAAGGTAAACATTTGCACCACACCACAGTCATCACATAGCCCCACTATACCTACACCACCAAAACCCACACATAGATACAATCTCAGAGGCTCTCAATAAGAATCTGCCCAAGCAGCAGAAACATCCAAAGTAGAAACGCAAGCAACCTCCACCCCTCAACACAACCCAAAAGGCACATAACACACAGACCCAGTGTGCCACTCAACCACAGCCCATAAGGCAAACCAATGTGCCTAACACATTTGTCATAGGCGACTCTACAGTCAGGCACACTGATGTTCCACTCATCACAATAGACAAGGAGAAGGTTACTGTTAGCTGCCTGTCGGGCACCAGGATCCGCCACATAACCCACACACTCCGGCCACTCCACAACAAGTATAAATATGACTCAGTCATTGTCCATGTTGGTGTGAACAACCTAAGACATACCTCCCTGGGCTACGTGAAAAGAGACATGGAGGAGCTCTACAATCTTGTAATCCAGGCAGGTATGACCCTAGCCCTCAGCAGCATCCTACCTTCACCCAGAATGATACCGCAGTACAAGGACAAAATGATTGACTTCAACAATTGGCTAAGCTTCTGGTGTGATTCTAAGGGGATCCAGTATCTGCCTGCCTGGAATGACATGGCCAACAGGCCATGATGCTTTGCCAGAGATGGCCTGCACCTGTCACCCCTGAGATTCCGGATACTGGCTAAGGCTCTTGCCGTCCCTATACTGCCTTTTTTAGGCAAGGTTCAAATGACAAACCCACCACCATAACGGATACAGGCAAGAAAAAACTGAGGGTAATGATACTCAATGCTAGAAGTCTAAACCTCAAAATGCACTCACTCGAGGCACTCCTTAAAATGAAGAACATCGATATATGTGCAGTGACTGAAACCTGGTTCAAGGCTACAGAGAGCACCCCTGCATTACCAGGATATAACTCATACAATACCTTTCAGCCATCTAACCAGGACCAGAACACCAAGGGCAGCGGAGTGTCCATATTCATTAAGGATATCCACACCTCCAGGCTGGTTGCCCAACATAATGTATCCAAAATTATCCAAGTGCAACTAACTCTGGGCAAAACTGCAATACATATTGTAGTTTGCTACAGATCCCCCACCATGCCCCAGGATTCACACTCCTCTTTTCTTGATATATTGGAAAATATTAGGGTTCAACCAAACACCCTAATAATGGGCAATTTTAACTACCCTACCATTAACTGGGAAAACTACTCATGTACCAACTCCTTCGTTCAGTGCTTTCTAGAATTCATAAACTCCAATGCCTTGGATCAACTTGTCGACACCCCCACCCGGTACAATAATATCCTAGACCTAGTCATTACCAACATGAGTGACTGGTGTTCCACACCTGAAGTCAACTCCTCATTGGTCAGATCCGACCATAAGCTAATTGCCATAGATATCCACATCCCTCCCCCATTAAGGAAACCACTGTAAAAATTTTCTCCAAAGCCAACTTCATGCTTCTTAAGACAGAAGTGGCAAACTTCATGACACCCATGCAGATGGATAATACAGTTATGTCTGTCGAATATTATACAAATGCACTCTATATGCACCTACACAAGTGCATGGATCATGCTATCCCTAGCAGAACCAAGATGCTATCCTCCAAAAACATGAAGCCAGTCTGGTGGTCTTTGCTATAAACAAACTCTACAATAGAACGAAGAAACTGTTGCAAAAGAGAGTAAAATCCATTGAGTGGAGGAGCTCCCTAGTCAGCCTCAGTAAGAAACTGAGATCTCTCATAAAATCCTCCAAAGCCAGCTATGAAAACAAGACTGCCACTGACTCTAAGGACAACAACAAAGCATACTATAGCTATGTCAAGAATCTCAGTGGCAACATCCAGACATGCTCTGAGTTAAAGCACAATGGCATGAAAATTATGGAACCAACTGATTTCACCAACATCCTGGCTGGTAGGTTCAGTGCCAACGTTACCCCCCCTCTCACCCCCTAGAGGCCCATATGCATACTGGAAGAATGCAGTGCCCCTGCAATCACAACTGAGCAGGTAAAAACTATGCTCTCCAAAGCCAAGAACACAGCATCCATGGGACCGGACAACATCCCAGGCTGCGTTCTACATGAACTTCAGAATGAACTAGCCCCCAACCAAAGCACCATGTTCAATCACAGCCTCACATCTTGCTTTGTACCCACTGAATGGCACACAGCAATAGTTATACAAATCCACAAAAGGGGAGCCACCACGGACCCCAAGAACTATCGCCCTATTAGCCTGATGAGCCTGGTTTGCAAGGCCATGGAACACATCATCATGGAACTCATAAATAAAGACATTGGTAACCTCCAAACTCTGGACCCCACCCAGTTCAGGTTTGTGAAGGACAGATCTTGCCTCCTGAACCTGATTGACTTCTTTGAAACAGTCACCAAAGCAGTAGACGAGGGTAAGACAGCTCACACAGCCTATCTTGACGTTGCCAAGTCTTTTGACACCATCCCCCATTCTGGAATCGTAGATAAACTCACTAAACTGGGTATAAATCCATATGTCACAAGATGGATTGCCAACTGGCTAACTGACAGAATCCACACTGTAAAAGTTGCAGACTCCAAATCTGACATCAAACCTGTGACAAATGGAGTACCACAGGGTTCAGTCTTGGGTCCTCTCCTTAGGTTCATAGGTTCATAGGTTCATACTAGGCTATCTGCCCTAGGGCATTTATAAGCCTAGGCAGAGTGTGTTTGGCTTTCGCCACCCATTTTAAATTAATTTTGCTATGCCCTTTTTTGAGGTTAGTATACTGTGCCTCTGTCTAACAGTGACACAGAAGTGATACCCGGGGTAAACCTACGACCCCCCCCCATCCACTCATCAAGATTCCTCTTGAAGAGAGTCAATGAGGGACTCTGCCTAACCTGGACTGGGATTTTATTCCAGAGTGAAGGGAGCCTCTGGGTTATGAATCTGTCCCTCCAGCATGTCCTATTTATTTCAGTGCTGAGGTTCAAGTCTCTCGAGAGCATAGCTCGATGGGATTTGGATTTTCTGAGGTGCAGCATGTCCATTAATTCCGGGTTGGACATGGCTTTATACATCAGGCACAGATCGCCTCTGACCAGACGGTATGCCACTGAGTAGAGCTGGAGTTTCTTTAACCGGGCAGCATATGGCATCTGTTTGAGCCCTTTGATCCTCTTGGTGAGGTACTTTTGGGGTCTTTCCAGTTGCTGCAGGTGTCTGGTAAGGTACATCCCAAAAGGGGCATTGTACTCAATTATGGGCCTGATGAGGGATGACTAAAGAGGCACGATGACCTCCCCTGATCTAAATGTGAATCCCTTCATGATTAGGTGGGCTATATAAAATGTTTTTCTAACCACTTTGGCCACGTGGTTGTCAAATGAGAGATTGCTATCAACTTGGGGTCCCCAGGTCCCTAATTACTTCTTCTGTACTTAATGGATCACCACTTATGTGGTAATTTGTGGGCACTTTGTTTTTACCAAAGGGGATGACTATACACTTTTTGGCATTTAGCTTGAGGCCATGGCTCTGGCACCAGTTGTCTGTTTCTATGAGGCCCTTTTGGAGGATGCTTGTGTCGGCTGGAGAGTCGATTATGGCACCTAGTTTGCAGTCATCTGCGAACTTGGTCAGCCACAGTCCTTCAGTGTTGGCCTGTACCCCTGAGAAATATATACCGAACAAAAGAGGCCCAGGACTGAGCCTTGAGGGATGCCACTTGTAACTGGTTTGGAGTCTGACATGGCTCCAGCAATTCTAACCATGTGGGTTCTGTCTTTGAGCCAGTTTGCAACCCATCTAGTGACATAGGGGTTTATATTTAAGCTGGTGAGCTTATCTATAATGCCTGAGTGGGGTAATGTATCGAAGGCTTTTGCGAGGTCCAGGTAGGCTGTGTGGGCCACCTTCCCCTCGTCAATGGCCTTGGTGACTGTTTCAAAGAAATCAACCAGGTTTAAGAGGCAGGATCTGCCCTTAACAAAGCTGAACTGGGTAGGATCCAGTGTCTGTAGGTCCCCAATATCTTTATTTATAAGGTCCATGATGATCCTTTCCATAGCTTTGCAGACCAAGCTAGTCGGGCTTATGGGGAGATAGTTTCCAGGATCCATTGAGGCACCACCTTTGTGGAGAGGGACCACCATTGCTGTATGCCACTCTTTGGGTACATATCCTGTAGTAAGGCTGAGATTGAACAGTAGTTTTATGTTTGGGTTTAGCTCTTCTTGGAGTTCATGTAGGACGCAGTCTGGTCCCATTGATGCAGTGTTTTTAGCTTTGGAGAGGGCAGCTCTTACCTGAGCATCTGAGATGTCAGAGGGGCAGCACTCTGCTGGGATAGATATTTGCCCTTTTGGTGGGGAGGGGGGGAGAAGTTTGCGCTGAACCTGTCAGCTAGGATGTTGGCAATGTCTGTGGGTTCAGTGTATTTTTTGTCATTTTGGACTAATTCTGGGCATATCTGGGAATTCCCACCCATGTTCCTAACATAACTAAAGAAAGCCTTGTGATTATCCTTAGTGTCCTGTGCAATTTTTCTCTCGAAGCTGGCCTTAGATGATTTTATGAGTGCCCGTAGTTTTTTGCTAATACTGGTCAGAGATGCCTTCCCTTTTTGGGATTTTGCTGTATCATGTAGTAGCTTCCTCCTTCTATTGTATAGTTTGTTTATGGCTGGGGTCCACCAGACAGGACGTCTGCCTTTGGAGGATTGGGTCTTGGTTTTATTTGGGATTGCATGATCCATGCATTCCTGAAGGTGTTCATAGAATGCGTTTATAAAGGATTCTGCGGTCCGGGCCGTATTTTACACAGGCCCGGGGGCTTTGAAGGATTCCACCTCAGTTTTGAGGAGTGTGAAATTTGCTTTAGAGAAGTTTTTCACTGTGGTTTTCTGGGCAGGGGGTGGGGTCGGGATGTGAATATCCAGTGAGATTAGTTTATGGTCTGATCTTACCAGTGAGGGATACACTTCTGGTCTGGAGCATAGAGTCCCCAAGTTGGTGATGATCAGGTCCAGTATGTTTTCTCCTCTTGTGGGAGTGGTAACAAGTTGTTCCATAGCATTTGAGTTTATAAATTCTAGGAATCTTTGGGCTAGGGTGTTGGAACTAGAGTAATGCTCCCAGTCTATGTTTGGGTAGTTGAAGTCGCGCAATATAATGGTGATTGGAGAGACCTTCATATTTTTCAGTATTCTCAGGAAGGCCGAGTGGAGTTCCTGGGTTTAGGAGGGTGGTCTGTAGCAGGCTATAAACTGGAAGGCAGTTTTACCCACTGTTAGTTGCACATGGATAGTCTCTGATGCTTTGTGCTGTGCCACCAACCTGGAGGTGTGGGTATCTTTGACGAATATTGATACTCCCCCTCCTTTTATGGTTCGGTCCATGTTTTGGGGCCGAAAAGCATGCTATGAGGTATAACCTGGTAGTGCTGGGGTGCTCTCGGGAGCCTTGAACCAGGTTTCTGTTACTGCACAGATATCGATGTTCTCCATGCTAAGGAGAGTTTTGAGTGCATGCATCTTGAGGTTTAGACTTCTGGGGTTGAGTAGCATTACTCTTAGTTTCTTATCCCTTGTGATACCTATGGAGGTGGGTTTGTCTTTTGAGCCTTGCCTAAAAAAGGCACTATGGGGGTAGCAAGAGCCTTTGCCAATATCTGAAAGCCCAGGGGTGATAGGTGCAAGCCGTCCCTAGTGAAGCATCGTGGCTGGTCAAGCATGTCATCCCAGGCTGACAGGCATTGGATCCCCTTTGAATGACACCAATACTTAAGCCAATTGTTGTAATTGATCATCTTGTCTTCATATTGTGGCATCATTCTCGGTGAAGGTAAGATGCTACTCAAGATCAGGATCATACCAGCCTGGGCTACATGCTCAGAGAGCTCCTCTATGTCTCTTTTCATGTAGTCCAGGGAGGTACATCTCAGGTCATTCACACCAGCATGGACAATGACTGAGTCATATTTGTACTTGCCTTGGAGTGACCTGAGTGCTTGTGTTATGTGGTGGATCCTAGCACCCGACAGGCAGCTCACCATGACCTTCTCCTTGTTCAGCCTGGTGAGCGGGACGTCAGTGTGCCTGATGATAGAGTCACCTATTACAATATCAGGCATGTTGTTTAGCCTTAAGGGCTGTGACTGTTCGGCACACTAGCTTTGTGAGCTATGTGTTGCACGTGTTTTGTTTTGGGGTAGCGGTTTCTTGGGTGTCTGCTTTGGAGGTCTCTGCTGCTTAGGCAGATTTTTATTTAGATCCTCCGAGTATGTTTTTGTGTGTTTATGTGTTTGGTTTGCTGTCATGGTAGGTCTATGTGAGACTGGATTTGTAGTGAGTGTGGTTTAATTTTCCTCCTGACTGGTTATGCCAGTACTGAGTTGAGAGAGCTTAGCCTCCAGTTTGGCTATATGGTTGCATCTCTCACATGTGTTGGAATTTGTTGGGAGGAGGAAAGGCTTGTCTGTTGTCCTGTTTGGTATCTATTTCTCTGAAGTACAGGCTAACACAGAGGGCCTCTGGCTGACGAAGTTCACAAATGACTGCAAATTAGGTGCCATAGTCGAGTCCCCAAATGGCGTGGATATCTTACAGAAGGGCCTCACTGAGACTGATGCCTGGTATCAGAGTCACGGCCTCAAGCTCACCGCCAAAAAGTGTATTGTCATCCCCTCTGGTAAAAACTCAGTACCCATCAATTACCACATAAGCGGCAGTCCAAGTTACAAGTATAGTTACAAGTGCAGCAAATTCCTGGAATATCCTCATATCGATCAGAATCTAACACAGAAATGGTTAAGGAGAGGTGAATTGAAACCAAAAGACAAAAGGTTAATATTGGCGGCCCATGATAGTGAACTACGTACATGTTGGTTTACAAAGTCTATTGAAAATGTCAGAGAAACAGATAAATGCAAGTTTTGTAAAACAGAATTGGAAACAGTCGCACACCTTGTTGCTAGCTGTGATATACTAATGGCAGAAGGCCTGTATACTGAAAGGCATTATAATGTGACAAGACTGTTGACTGGGGATTGTGCAAACATTATAATATTGAAGTAGCTGAGATGCATTGGAAACATGAACCACAGGGCATAATAGAAAATGAAGTTTGTATTCCATGGGATCACCCTTTAGCAACAGTTCAAAAAGTAGATGTTGGAAAATAAGATATAGTAATCCTGGAAAAGAAGACAAAAGTGGCATTCATCACTGAAATTGCTATACCTAGTGTTTAATGTACAGTGATGCAAAGTCATAAAATACCAGTATTTGCAGGCAGAAATGAGGGCAATGTGGAAGAAGGATACCCAGACAGTTCCAATAGTAGTAGGAGCAATGGGTCTCATAAAAAAGGAATTTACAGTCATATTTAGGTATGTTACTGATACTTGTAACTCCACATGAATTGTGGAAGGAGTCATTTCTGGGCACATTGCAGGTGCTGCAAAGAGCACTTTTGGAGAACATGAAAGAATGAAACAAAATTAATTTCATGAACTTTAATCATACTTTGACTTAGGAATGAGGTCCATTCCCATCATGGTATTAGAAATACAAAAGTCTTAGAGAAATTAAAAAGAGTAAAAACATATATTGAACCTATGTGCATTATCTTTGCTCTAGTATCTCCAGATATTACATGTTAGCATGTATTTGACTTCCTGCAAAATAATACAACTTCGAAAATATATGATAAATGTCTTTAATATTTATCTTAATACTACCTGCAAAGTAATGTTTAAAATGTTTCATTTCACTGTTATTCAGTGTAAATACATATTTTATGTGAAGTTGTAATCCCCAGGCCTCCACTGAAAATGGGACTTGTGCCCAGTCAGACTTTCCTGAATAAATAGTTATTTTCCCATTCCCAGGTATAAGGACACCAGCATGGGTACTGTAATAATCCCTCCATAACCCAGGTAGAAGGACATTAGTATGGGTACTGGTAATCATGACTCCATAATACAAGTACAATGACATCAGCATGGTTACTGGTAATCATCTCCCTATAACCCAGGTATAAGGACATCAGCATGGATACTGGTAATCATCTCAGTATAACCCAGGTAAAGGACATCAGCATGTATACTGATAATCATCTCCCTATAACCCAGGTAAAGGACATCAGCATGGATACTGACAATCATCTCCGTATAACGCAGGTGAAGGGCATCAGCATGGATATTGACAATCATCTCCCCATAACCCAGGTACAAAGACACAAACATGGATACCGGCAATCATTTCTTTATAACTCAGGTGCAAGGATATCAGCATGGATACTGGTAATCTTCTCCATAAAACTCAGGAACAAGGACATCACCATGGATTCCAGTAATCAGTTCCCTTTAACTCTATTAAAAGGACATCACCATGAACACTGGTTACCATCTCCCTATAATTCAAGTACAAGGACATCAGCATGGATACTGGCAATAATTTCCCTATGATCCATGTACAAGGACACCAGTATGGATACTTGTAATCATCTCTACATATCTCAGGTATAGGTACATTAGCATGGATACCAGTTACCATGTCCCTATAACCCAGATAAAAGGACACCAGCATGGATACTGTTAATCACCTCCTCATAACCCAGGCACAAGGACATTGTCACAGATTAAAAGTCAATGCCAACAACTTTATCACACTGCTTTTTTTTCAAAACACTGCCACCTGGGCTAATTACTCCATCAATAAGGCACCCTAAAGAGATGACTAGTAATCCAGGATCTGGGAAGATATGCACACAGTAATATGGCTTTTGCACAACATGTGGCCAAGGTAGTAAGAAAATCATATTATGTCACACAACTGATAAGTAACAGCACTGCATCCAGGTGAAAGGAAAACATAGTGCCACTTTATTTGGCCCTTATTAGACCTGTCACTTTTTTGCTTATTTTTACTAGTTATTGTTTATTCTAACCAATTATATCACTTGTTATTGTCTGCTGCCTACTATTTTTACTGTTCCAGGGATTCAATAAAGCCTACACTAAGTGTACACAATATATATTCAATAAAATTCTTATCTCATTTTTGTGTTTTCTAGTCAGTCAGAAAGATTACACTAAGTGTACATGTAGTCTACACTTTGTGGTAACCTTTATGAATCCCTGTCAATATCTAAATCTGCAAAAATATCAGTAGGAAAACTAAAATTAAGAGGAAGAAAGTGTTTGTTATGTCTGTGTTGTCTGTTCCTTAGAACAGTGCACACTTAGTGTACACTTAGTGTAGGCTTTAATGAATCCAGCCCATCTTATTGCTATAAACAAATCTGCACTATTGTCTGGAAATTGTCTGCTTTACAGAGCCTGTTAAATCACTAGTGTTAATGTCACACTGTTTGTAAAGCTTTTTTAGCTAGTTTCACTGTGTGAATGGTATTAAGTGGAAATGTTCTCCATTTGTTAAGCATCTGTTTGTTTGTTCTGATCTGCTAAGAAGGAGTGTATAATGTAACTGATTTGTTTGCAGTTAAATGCATTCTGTAGAGTCTCCTTGCTCCTTTATCTGTTTAAAACTTTCATTTAGTGTCTCACTACTGTTTTGCTGCTGTGATAAACATTTCTGTAGTGTTTTCTTCCTAAAATAGTGCAGCTAGTAGCTGTAACATAGTCCCAGTTCAGGTTTGCTGGCTCTGGGCCTGTTAGTTTGTTTGCAGTGGCTGTCTGAGAGCATGTTCCAGGCCATCCTGGATTAACAAAAGCCTTTCTTCATTTTAGTGAGAGGATTGTGTTGATTGGTCACTGGCTGGTAAAGGTTGGATGGTCTAGGGCTTGAAGTAAGCACTCATTGGTCCTTTTAAGCTTTTTTTAAGTACTTTCAGGTT
This sequence comes from Protopterus annectens, assembly GCF_019279795.1. Taxonomy (NCBI): domain Eukaryota; kingdom Metazoa; phylum Chordata; order Ceratodontiformes; family Protopteridae; genus Protopterus; species Protopterus annectens. Next base: position 1,700,802,602 of record NC_056741.1, on the reverse strand, counting down.
GTACCTTCGGATATTTAGGCCCTGGCAATTTGATGAATTCTGTTTATTCACATGGACCTGAATGGAGGAGGGGCGCTGACCACAACTTTGATCTGTGATATAACAATAAGTATCCATTTTTTTGCTTATTTTTACTAGTTATTGCTCATTCTAACCATTTATAGCACTTTTTTATTGTCTGCTGCCTACTATTTTTTACTGTATTTTATTGCTATAAACTAATCTGCACTATTGTACTGAAATTGTCTGCCTTACAGGGCCTGTTAAATCACTTTTATTACTGTCACACTGTTTGTAAAGCTTTTTTAGCTAGTTTCACTGTGTGAAAGGTATTAACTAGAAATGTTCTCCATTTGTTAAGCATCTGTTTGTTTGTTCTGATCTCCTGAGAAGGAGGGTATCATGTAACTGATTTGTTTGCAGTTAAATGTATTCTCTAGATTCACCTTGCTCTTTTATCTGTTTAAAACTTTAATTTAGTGTCTCATTACTATTTTGCTGCTGTGATAAACATTTATGTGGTGTTATCTGTATAAAATAGTGCAGCTAGTAGCTGTAGCATAGTCCCAGTTCAGGTTTACTGTCTCTGGGCCTCTTTGTTTGTTTGCAGTGGCTGTTCTGAGAGCATGTTGCAGGCCATCTTGGATTAACAAAAGACTTTCTTCATGTTAGTGAGAGGATTGTGCTGATTGGTCACTGGCTGGTAAAGGTTGGATGGTCTAGGGCTTGAAGTAAGCACTCATTGGTCCTTTTAAGCTTTGTTTAAGTACTTTCAGGTTGTACCTTTGGGTCTTTAGGCCCTGGCATTTAGATGAATTATGTTTATTCACACGGTACAGGGACACTGACCACAACTCTGATCTGTGATATAACAAGAAGTATCCAGTTTTTTGTTGCTTATTTTTACTAGTTATTGCTCAGTCTAACCATTATAGCACTTTTTTATTGTCTGCTGCCTACTATTTTTACTGTATTTTATTGCTATAAACTAATCTGCACTATTGTACTGAAATTGTTTGCCTTACACTGCCTGTTAAATCACTTTTATTACTGTCACACTGTTTGTAAAGCTTTTTTAGCTAGTTTCACTGTGTGAAAGGTATTAATTGGAAATTTTCTCCATTTGTTAAGCCTGTATTTGTTTGTTCTGATTTCCTGCCAACGAATGTATCATATGACTATTTTGTATGTGGTTAAAAGCATTCTCTAGAGTCTCCTTGCTCCTTTATCTGTTTAAAACTTTCATTTAGTATCTCACTGTTGTTATTCAGATGTGATAACATTTCTGTAGTGTTTTCTGCCTAAGATAGTGTAGCTAGTAGCTGTAGCATAGTCCCAGTTCAAGTTTGCTGTCACTGGGCCTCTTTCTTTGTTTACAGTGGCTGTTTGTTCTGAGCACATGTTCCAGGCTATCTTGGATTAGCAAAAGCCTTTCTTCATTTTAGTGAGAGGATTCTGTTTACTGACCACTGGCTGGTAAAGAGTGGTAAAGATTAGCTGGTATAAGGCTTGGAGTAAGCACTCATTGGTGTTTTTGAGCATTTTTACAGTTCTTTCAGGTTGTACCTTCTGGTATTTAGGCCCTACCATTGATAGGAATTTTGTTTACTCATACTGAGCTGAATAGAGGACGGGCATTGACCACAACTCTGATCTTTGATATTGTTAGTATCCTATTTTGTCTGCTTATTGTTACTAGTTATTGCTTATTCAAACCTTTTATGGCACTTTTTTATTGTCTGTTGCCTACTATTTTTGCTGTATTTTATTGCTATAAACTAATCTGCACTATTGTACTGAAATTGTCTTCCATTCAGAGCCTGTTAAATCACTTCTGTTACTGTCACACACTGTTTGTAAAGCTTTTTAAGCTCATTTCACTGTGTGAAAGATACTAACTGGAAATTTTCTCCATTTGTTAAGCATCCATTTGTTTGTTCTGATTTCCTGCCAAGGAGTGTATCATATAACTAATTTTATCAATTAAAAGCATTCTCTTGAGTCTCCTTGCTCCTTTGTCTAACACTTTCATTTAGTATCTCACTGCTGTTTTTCTGCTGTGATAAACATTTCTGTAGTGTTTTCTGCCTAAAATAGTGTCGCTAGTAGCTGTAGCATAGTACCAATTCAAGTTTGCTGTTTCTGGGCCTGTTTCTTTGTTTGTTTGAAGTGGCTGTTTGCTCTGAGCAAATGTTTTAGGTCATCTTGGATTAGCAGAAGCCTTTCTTCATTTTAGTTAGAGAATTGTGTTGATTGGCCAATGGCTGGTAAAGGTTGGCTGGTCTAGGGCTTGGAGTAAGCACTCATTGGTCCTTTTGAGCATTTTGTAAAGCTGTTTCAGGTTGTACCTTAAGGTATTTTGGTGCTACCATCAAGTGGAATTATGTTTATTCACACTGAGCCGAACAGAGGAGGGGCACTGACCACAACTCTGATCTGTGATATATAACAATAAGTATCCTGTTGTTTTTCTTTTTGCTTATTTTTACTAGTTATTGCTTATTCTAACTTTTTATAGCACTTTTTTATTGTCTGCTGCCTACTATTTTTACTGTATTTTATTATTATAAACTAGTCTGCACTATTCTCCTGAAATTGCCTTACAGAGCCCATTAAATCACTTTTGTTACTGTCACACTGTAAAATGTTTTTAGCTACCTTAGTGTGTGAAATGTATTAACTGGAAATGTTCTCCATTTGTTAAGCATCTGTTCATTTGCTCTGATTTCCTGCCATGGAGTATATCATATAACTGATTTGTTTGCAGTTAAAAGCATTCTCTAGAGTATCCTTGCTCCTTTATCAGTTTAAAACTTTCATTTAGTGTCTCACTGCTATTTTTCTGCTGTGCTAAACATTTCTGTAGTGTTTTCTGAATAAAATAGTGTAGCTAGTAGCTGTAGCATAGTCCCGGTTCAGGTTTGCTGTCTCTAGGTCTGTTTGCTTGTTTTTAGTGGCTGTTCTGAGAGCATGTTGCAGGCTATCTTGGATTAACAAAAGACTTTCTTCATTTTAGTGAGAGGATTGTGTTGATTGGTCACTGGCTGGTAAAGATTGGATGGTCTAGGGCTTGAAGTAAGCACTCATTGGTCCTTTTAAGCTTTTTTAAGTACTTTCAGATTGTACCTTCGGGTCTTTAGGCCCTGGCATTGAGATGAATTCTGTTTATTCACACAGACCTGAATGGAGGAGGGACACTAACCACAACTCTGATCTGTGATATAACAACAAGTATCCAGCTTTTTTGCTTATTTTTACTAGTTATTGCTCAGTCTAACCATTATAGCACTTTTTATTGTCTGCTGCCTACTATTTTTTTTACTGTATTTTATTGATATAAACTAATCTACACTATTGTCCTGAAATTGTCTGCCTTACAGGGCATGTTAAATCACTTTTATTACTGTCACACTGTTTGTAAAGCTTTTTTAGCTAGTTTCACTGTGTGAAAGGTATTAACTGGAAATTTTCTCCATTTGTTAAGCCTGTGTTTGTTTGTTCTGATTTCCTGCCAAGGAATGCATCATATAACTTATTTGTATGCAGTTAAAAGCATTCTCTAGAGTCTCCTTGCTCCTTTATCTGTTTAAAATTTGCATTTAGTATCTCACTGTTGTTTTTCAGATGTGATAACATTTCTGTAGTGTTTTCTGTCTAAAATAGTGTAGCTAGTAGCTGTAGCATAGTCCCAGTTCAAGTTTGCTATCACTGGGCCTCTTTCTTTGTTTACAGTGGCTGTTTGTTCTGAGCACATGTTTCAGGCTATCTTGGATTAACAAAAGACTTTCTTCATTTTAGTGAGAGGATTCTGTTTATCGACCACTTGCTGGTAAAGAGTGGTAAAGATTGGTTGGTCTAGGGGCTTGGAGTAAGCACTCATTGGTGGTTTTGAGCTTTTTTACAGTTCTTTCAGGTTGTTCCTTCTGGTATTTAGGCCCTGCCATTGAGATGAATTTTGTTTATTCATGCTGAGCTGAATAGAGGAGGGGCATTGACCACAACTCTGATCTTTGATATATAACAATAAGTATCCTATTTTTTCTGCTTATTTTTACTAGTTATTGCTTATTCTAACATTTTATAGCACTTTTTATTGTCTGCTGCCTACTATTTTTACTGTATTTTATTGCTATAAACTAATCTGCACTATTGTACTGAAATTGTCTTCCATTCAGAGCCTGTTAAATCACTTATGTTACTGTCACACTGTTTGTAAAGCTTTTTTAGCTCATTTCACTGAGTGAAAGGTACTAACTGGAAATGTTCTCCATTTGTTAAGCATCCATTTGTGTGTTCTGATTTCCTGCCAAGGAGTGTATCATATAACTGATTGTATCAGTTAAAAAACATTCTCTTGAGTCTCCTTGCTCCTTTGTCTAACACTTTCATTTAGTATCTCACTGCTGTTTTTCTGCTGTGATAAACATTTCTGTAGTGTTTTCTGCCTAGAATAGGGTAGCTAGTAGCTGTAGCATAGTCCCAATTCAGGTTTGCTGTCTCTGGGCCTGTTTCTTTGTTTGTTTGAAGTGGCTATTTGTTCTGAGCAAATGTTCTAGGCCATCTTGGATTAGCAGAAGCCTTTCTTCATTTTAGTTAGAGGATTGTGTTGATTGGCCAATGGCTGGTAAAGGTTGGCTGGTCTAGGGCTTGGAGTAAGCACTCATTGGTCCTTTTGAGCATTTTGTAAAGCTGTTTCAGGTTGTACCTTCTGGTATTTAGGTGCTGCCATTGAGTGGAATTATGTTTATTCACACTGAGCCGAATGGAGGAGGGGCACTGACCACAACTCTGATCTGTGATATATAACAATAAGTATCCTGTTTTTTTTTTTTTTTGCTTATTTTTACTAGTTATTGCTTATTCTAACTTTTTATAGCACTTTTTATTGTCTGCTACCTACTATTTTTACTATATTTTATTGCTATAAACTAGTCTGCACTATTGTCCTGAAATTGCCTTACAGGGCCCGTTAAATCACTTTTGTTACTGTCACACTGTTTTTAAAATGTTTTTAGCTACCTTACTGTGTGAAATGTATTAACTGGAAATTTTCTCCATTTGTTAAGCATTTGTTCATTTGCTCCGATTTCCTGCCATGGAGTATATCATATAACTGATATGTTTGCAGTTAAAAGCATTCTCTAGAGTTGCCTTGCTCCTTTATCAGTTTAAAACTTTCATTTAGTGTCTCACTGCTATTTTTCTGCTGTGCTAAACATTTCTGTAGTGTTTTCTGAATAAAATAGTGTAGCTAGTAGCTGTAGCATAGTCCCAGTTCAGGTTTGCTGTCTCTGGCCTGTTTGTTTGTTTTTAGTGGCTGTTTGTTCAGAGCACATGTTCCAGGCCATCTTGGATTAGTAGAAGCCTTCCTTCCTTTTAGTGAAAGAATTGTGTTGATTGGCCACTGCCTGATAAAGTTTGTCTGGTCTAGGGATTGCAGTAAGCACTCATTGGTCTTTTTGAGTTTTGTTTTAGTTGTTTCAGGTTATACCTTCTGGTATTTAGGCCCTGCCATTGAGAGGAATTCTGTTTATTCACACTGAGCTGAATGGAGAAGGGGCACTGATCACAACTCTGATTTGTGATATATTACAATAAGTATCCTGTTTTTTTGCTTATTCTTACTAGTTATTGCTTATTCTAACCATTTATAGCACTTTTTTATTGTCTGCTGACTACTAATTTTTACTGCATTTTATTGCTATAAACTAACCTGCACTATTGTGCTAAAATTGTCTGCCTTACAGGGCCTGTTAAATCCCTTTTGTTACTGTTACACTGTTGGTTAAACTTTTTAGCTACTTTCACTGTGTGAAAGATATTAACTTGAAATTTTCTCCATTTGTTAAGCATCTGTTTGTTTGTTCTGATTTCCTGCCAAGGAGTGTATCATATATCTGATTTGTTTGCAGTTAAAAGCATTCTCCATAGCCTCCTTGCTCCTTTATCTGTTTAAAACTTTTATTTAGTGTCTCACTGCTGTTTTTTGCTGTGATAAATATTTCTGTAGTGTTATCTGCCTAAAATAGTGTAGCTAGTAGTTGTAGCATAGTTTCCCACCCTCAGTCTCTAATCGTGTCTTGTTCTTATACTTGGTAGCTTTGCAGTTGCCCGTACCTACTGTAAATTTGATCTGGGATACTCCCCCAGTCCACTGTCATTAGCTCATTCTACCTAATACAGAGAGAACATTCTTTCTCCCTTTCACATTACTAACAAAACAACTTTATTCAGCTGCTTTTACAGTATTTGTGTTTCCTCCTCCTAGTCTGTTACTTCATTTTTGTTTTTTCTGCTACTTTTTCTCTAAAGTGTATAATTGCATCTTCTCTGCTGCATTTATTACTGCTTGTTTTTAGCCTGTTTAAATTTTAAGTGTTATTCTAAGCTTCTTAGTTTTGGTTTAAGCACTTGGGCTTTACATCTACAGCTTAGCTCTCCCTGGCCTCTCTCCCTCACATTCTGGCAAATATGGATGGACTGTCTCCTACGGTTTCTCCTGCCAGACTGGTTGATATGGGCATCCTGAGACAGTGTAGCAACTACCTCATGTACATGGACAAACATCTAATACTACCATGTAGGAACACAATTTGTGAGAGATGCAATTATATAAAGGAGCTAGAGTCTATGCTCTCTCCCTCACAAGCCAGTATATCTGGCACTGAGAAGGTTGTCAGCACAAGCACTATACCTCAAACACCACTCACAACTGCACAACACACACCCACATATGCAGAGGTTCTCAACAAACCAAACCCAAACAAAGGAGACCTCAGAGGCAAAAACACATGAGAGGTCCACAACCCTCCACACCATATACCATGCATAGTCCACACACCAGTGTCTCTCAACCACTAAGGCCTAACCATAAATCCAACATATTAATCATAGGAAACTCCATTGTGAGACACACAGTTGTGCCTTTCACCAGGCTGGATAAGGAGAATGTCACGGTTAGTTTTTTGTCAGGTGTCAGAATCCACCATATCACACAAGCACTCAAGTCTCTCAACAACAGGTACTGTTATGACTCTGTCATAGTCCTTGTTGATGAGAACACCTTGAGATGTACCACCCTGGACTATATGAGGAGGGACATGATTGAGCTCGCTGAATACGTGTTCCAGGCAGGTATGTCCCTAGCCTTAAGCAGCATTCTACCGTCACACAGAATGATGCCTTAATACAAACAGAAAATTATTGACTTTAACAATTGGCTTAGGTTCTGGTGTCATTCCAGGGGGATCCAATGCCTGACAGCTTGGGAAGATATGATCGACAAACCATGATGCTTTGCTAGTAATGGCCTGCATCTGTCTCACTTGGGCTCAGGCTTCTAGCAAAAGCCCTTGCCTCCCCCATAGTGCCTTTTTTAGGAAAAGTCATGAGGTCAATACTACCAACATAAAAATTTCAACAAAATGCAAATTAAAGGTCATGCTGCTAAATGCTAGGAGTCTAAACATGTAACTGAACTCATTGCAAACATTCTTAATCCTGGAAGATGCTGACATTTGTACAGTCACAGAAACCTGGTTAAAGCTGTGGAGAGTACCCCAGCCTTAGCTGGTTACTCATCCTGTCATACATTCAGACCCAAAAATGTGGGCAGCAAAGCCAAAGGAGGTGGAGTTTGAATATATATTAAAGGCACACACACCTCCACCTTGGTCAAACAGTATGACACACAGGAGACACTCCAGATGCAGTTAACCATTGACAAGACCTCTATTCAAATTATAGCTAGCTACAGGCTAGGCCCCCAAATTTGACTCAAGATGCCTACTCCCTCTATCTGGACCTCTTCAAATCTATCAAGATTCAACCCTTTACCCCAGAGGGTGACTTTAATTACCCAACCATAGATTAAAGAAACTACTCATGCCAGAACACAAATGCCCAGAGATTCCTCGATTTTATCAATGCAAATGCCTTGGAACAGGTAGTCAATACCCCCACAAGAGATGATAATATCTTGGACTTGGTACTAACCAACATGAGTAACCACTGCAGCACCCCTACAGTATCATCCTCCCTGGTAAGATCCGACCATAAAGCAGTCACTTTCAAAGTCTCCATCTCCCCTGACCCCCCCTCTAGCTAGGGTCAAACAAAAAAAACTTCTCCAAAGCTGATTACAACCTCCTGAGGGATGGTATAAAGAGCTTCACAGACCCCTCCCCCACTGTAGGAATTGGCACCGATGTCCAAATCTACACCAAAGTACTATACAAGAACTTACATAGATGCATGCAATCAGGAATACCTGATAGGACAAAATCATCATCTGCAAGGAAGAGTAAACCTGTCTGGTTACATCTGCAATAAATAAATTATATAACAAAAGGAAAAAATTGCTGACCAGGACCAAGAAGGAGCAGGTGCCCAATTGGAAGCAATCTCTCCTTAGCCTGAACAAGCAAATAAGAGCACTAGTGAAATCCTCTAAAGCCAACTTCGATTTCAACTTGGCCACATCTACTAGAGACAACCATAAGGCCATGTTCACATATGTCTGCAATCTCAAAGGAAGCACCCAAATATGTTCAGAGCTGGAGGTCAAGGACATGACATACGCAAATGCTGTAGATATAGCCAATCTACTGGCTGACAGATTCAGTGAAAACGTCTCCCCTCTGTCCCCTCAACAGTAAATCATGACATCGCCAGTACCTGCCCCCCACTCCTTATCTCTAGGGAAAAGGTCATCACTGCCCTCTCAAAGGCAAAAAATGCAGCCTCCATGGGACCTGATAACATCCCAGGCTGCATCCTACATGAACTTAGGCATGTACCTGCAGCACCATTAGGCACCGTATTCAACCAAAGCCTGAGTACCAGCTTTGTCCCAGCCGAGTGTTGGACAGCCACTGTCATCCCTTTACACAAAGGTGGAGCATCCACCGATCCAGGAAATTATAGACCCATCAGCCTAACTAGCCTGATCTGCAAGGCCATGGAATGGATTATTATGGATCTCATTAACAGGGACATTGGGAACCAAAAACTCAATCCCACACAGTTTGGCTTTGTCAAAGGGAAGTCATGTCTGTTAAATCTGGTTGACTTCTTTGAGACAGTCATTCATTCCAGGATGCAAAAAAGAACACCAGTAACCAAATAGAATGCACCCAATGGCTGTCAGGACTCCACTTTAATAAAGTACAAAGCACATTCTTTGAGACAGTCACCAAAGCAATGGATGAGGGGAAGACAGTGCCACCTACTTTGACCTGGTCAAAGCCTTCAATGCTATTCCCCACTCGGGCATAGTAGATAAACTTTCTCAAAAAGCATCAATCTATATGTTACCAGATGGGTAGCAAACTGGCTCACTGATAGAACCCACCTAATCAAAATAGGGGAAGCCACTGCAAGCAGTAGACCGGTAATGAGCTGTGTACTCCAGGGATCAGTCTTGGGGTCTCTGTTATTCAGGATATACTTCCCTGAGGTGCAGGCCAAAACCAGTGAGATATGGCTGACTAAGTTTGCAGATGACTGCAAGCTAGGTCCAGTCATCAATTCCCCAAGTGAAGTGGATGTCCTCCAAGAGGGTCTCACCCAAACAAATGACTGGTGACAGAAACATGAGCTCAAGCTGAATGCCAAAAAATGCATCATCATCCCCTTCGGGGAGAGTGACGTCCCCACATATTATGACATTAATAACAATGTCCTAAGTACACAATCAGTACTAAGGTATTTGGGCACCCAGGTTGATAGCAACCTGACTTTTGACCACCATGTTGCTTTCATTGTATGGAAAACTTTCTACATGGGCCCACCTCATAAGTAAGAGTATCATATCCAGGGACAAAGAGGTCATAACATCCCTGTATTCTTTCCTTATAAGGCCAATTATTGAGTACAATACCCCCTTTGGCATGTACCTCGCAAAGTGCATGCAGCAGCTGGAGAGACCACAGAGGGTCCTCACCAGGAGAATCCAGGGCCTCCGACATCTACCCTATACAGCCCTGCCCCTCTACTCAGTTTCATACAGACTCCTCAGAGGTGACCTCTGTCTGGCATAAAAAGCAATCTCAGATCCTGCCTTGATGAGACTGCTGCATATCCGCAACTCAAGCTCCACTCAAGCAAATCATACGTGCAACCCCAATCTGGTCTGTGATATCAGTAAGACTTGTTGGTGGGACAGATTTGTATCCCAGAGACTCCCCTATCTGTGGAATAGACTCAATCTCCACGTCAAGCATAGTACCTCATTATCCCTTTTTAAGCCCAGCCTGGATAACTGGATAGGAAACAGAAAACACACCCCTGGGATTCCACCTGTGTCCTTGCTGGACAGGGGCTTTGGGAGCTGACATGTCTAAACCTGGGCTAAACTCTTGGCTAGGCTTATAAGGGCCTCAGGGCCAATAGCCTAGTAAACTCCTGTGATCCTATGATTCTATGATAATGCCCTCTTTAGCATGTCCCTGACTAGAAATAGCCAACAAATAGAATGTCCACAAAGGTTCCTTAGCAGAAGAATTGACAGTATAAGCACATTGTCCTATATGGATCACCCTAAAGCTCTGTCTCTATACTTGGTCTACTACAGGATACTGAGAGGTAATCTATGCATGGCATGCAAGGCATTCTTGGATCCTGCTCTGATGGACCTTTTTCACATCTGCAAAACATACAGCATCAGAACTACTAGATACAAGGATTTAACATTTTCTTCTGAACATCAGTAAGACATGTTGGTGAGACAAATATGTGTCTCAGATGATTGCCATGCTGTGGAACAGGATTCCTATCCATGTATTTAAACACAGTCCATCCCAAACCTTATTAAAGTGTAACGTCTACCGATGGATGAGAAATCAGAGATTCACCCTGAGTCTGGCCCCCATGTCTCTAATAGATACAGGCTGACAGTAGCACCCAAATTAACATAACTCCCGCCTCCGTGCATAACCTCTAGAAACTTCCTAAATAACATACCCTCTCCTAATGAATGCCCAAGGTACACAGGGACACAACTGGTTGGGTTGTATGGTTTGGCTTTAAATGTCCTGGTGGTCATTACCCTAGTATTTACTTACTAACCTATAACTCAGGTAAAGGAATATCAGCATGGATACTGGTAATCATGTCCCTTTAACCAAGTAAAATGGACCTCAGCATAGATACTGGTACCAATCTCCCCATAACCCAGGTATAAGAACATCAGCACAAATACTGTTAATCATCTTCCTATAACCCAGGTAAAGGATATCAGCATGGATACAGGTAATCATCTTCCTATAACCCAGGTAAAGGACATCAGCATGGATACTGGTAATCATCTTCCTATAACCCAGGTAAAGGACATCAGCATGGATACTGATAGTCATCTTCCTATAACCCAGGTAAAGGACATCAGCATGGATATTGGTAATCATCTCCCTATAACCCAGGTAAAGGACATCAGCATGGATACTGGTAATCATCTTCCTATAACCCAGGTAAAGGACATCAGCATGGATACTGGTAATCATCTCCGTATAACCCAGGTAAAGGACATCAGCATGGATACTGGTAATCATCTCCCTATAACCCAGGTATAAGGACATCAGCATGGATACTGGTAATTATCTTCCTATAACCCAGATAAAGGACATCAGTATGGATACTGGTAATCATCTCCCTATAACCCAAGTAAAGGATATCAGCATGGATACTGGTAATCATCTCCCTATAACCCAGGTAAAGGACATCAGCATAGATACTGGTAATCATTTCCCTATAACCCAGGTTAAGGACATCAGCATGGATATTGGTAATCATCTCCCTATAACCCAGGTATAAGGACATCAGCATGGATACTGGTAATCATCTTCCTATGACCGAGGTAAAGGACATCAGCATGGAAACTGGTAATCATCTCCCTATAACCCAGGTAAAGGATATCAGCATGGATACTGGTAATCATCTCCTTATAACCCAGGTATAAGGACATCAGCATGGATGCTGGTAATCATCTTCCTATAACCCAGGTAAAGGACATCAGCATGGATACTGGTAATCATCTCCCTATAACCCAGGTAAAGGACATCAGCATGGATACTGGTAATCATCTCCCTATAACCCAGATATAAGGACATCAGCATGGATACTGGTTATCATGTCCCCATATCCCAGGTCCAAGGACATCAGCATGGATATTGGTAAGCTTATTTCCCTAAATGAGGTACAGGGACCAAATACCTTATGTAGATGGGAATCAGAATGGATAATTGTGGCACACCCTTTAACCAAAGCACAGAGAAGACAGTAAGTGATTATAAACAAAGTTCCAGCATGGAAAATCCATGTCAAGATATATCTCTGCTTAAAGGAAACAAGTATCAATAACGGACATCATCATTATCATTCTCTTTCAGCTGTTCCCGTTAGGGGTCACCACAGTGGATCATCTGTTTCCATTTCTTCCTATCCTCCGAATCTTGCTCTGTCACACCAACCAAGTGCATGTCCTCTCTCACCACATCCATAAACCTTATCTTAGGCCTTCCCCTTTTCCTGTTACCTGGTAGCTTCATCCTTAGCATCTTTTTCCCAATATACTCAGCATCCCTCCTCAGCACATGTCCAAACCAGTGTAATCTTGCCTCTCTGGCTTTGTCTCCAAACCTTCCAACCTGGGCTGACCCTCTAATATACTTATTCCTAATCCTGTCCACCCTCGTCACACCCAGTGCAAATCTTAACATCTTTAACTCTGCCACATCTAGCTCTAACACCTGCCTTTTTGTCAATGCCACTGTCTCCAACCCATATAACATAGCTGGTCTCACTAGCCTCTTGTAGACCTTACCTTTCACTCTTACTGGTACTCGTCTGTCACAAATCACTCCTGACACTCTTCTCCACCCACTCCATCTTGCCTGTACTCTCTCCTTCACCTCTCTTTCACACTCACCATTACTCTGAACTATTGATCCCAAGTATTTAAACTCATCCACCTTCACCACCTCTACTCCTTGCATCCTCACCATTCCTCTATCCTCCCTCTCATTCACACACATATATTCTGTCTTAGTCCTGCTGACCTTCATTCCTCTTCTGTCTAGTGCATATCTCCAATGGACTGCACACTCCTTAATTCAGGTACAAGGACAAAAACATTGATAATAAAGATCATGTATCTTTACTTAGTTATAGGAAGACCATTACTGAAAATGGGGAGTTAACCCCTTAACTCAAGTACAGGGACACCAGCATGGATAACGGAAAGTGTGCCCCTAAAGTATGGTACAGAAAGACAAGCACTGATAATGGATATCATGGTTCTTAATTCAGTTCAGAGATTCTACCATGGACAATGGGAGCAGTCTTCCTTACTTGGCTATAGGAATAGCAGTATATGTACTGATGAACAAACCTCATTAATTAAGGTACATGGACTCCAGAATGGATAATGATGAACATGATGTTTAAGTACAGGGACAGCAACAAGGATAATAGGTAGCACATCCCTTAACTGAGGTACAGGGGTTCCAGCATGTCTACAGGTTAATATACACCTAAATTCAGGTACAAGGGCACCAACATGGATAACGATGCATCTACTCCTTATGTCAGGTACAGGTACACAAGCACAGGTAATTGGAATGCTTGGAAGTAGATTCCTGAACTCATGTATAGTGGTGAACACACACCCTGAACTAAGGTTCAAGTACATCAGAATGGACAATGCTGAACACACATTTTAACTTGAAGACAAGAAGTCAGTGTTTCAGAGTGAGTTTACTCCTTCTGGCAGACATTGGTCTATCAGTGTGGATAATAGACAGCAGAACTCTTAACTGAGGCCCGGAGGAAGCAACATGAATAATGGTGAGCACATCCCACATATCTATCACAAGGCACCAGTTTGAATAATGACTTTGTTTCTTAATTCAGAAAACAGAAGCACCAGCAAGAATAATGATGAGTACACCCCTCATCTCCAACACAGGGGCACCAGCATGGATAATGGGGAGCACACACATCATCTCCAACACAAGGGCACCAGAATGGATTTATGGGGAGTACACCCCTCATCTCCAACACAGGGGCAACAGCATGGATAATGGGGAGCACACCCATCATCTCCAACACAAGGGCACCAGAATGGATTTATGGGGAGTACACCCCTCATCCCCAACACAGGGGCACCAGCATGGATAATGGGGAGCACACACATCATCTCCAACACAAGGGCACCAGAATAGATTTATGGGGAGTACACCCCTCATCCCCAACACAGGGGCACCAGCATGGATAATGGGGAGCACACACATCATCTCCAACACAAGGGCACCAGAATAGATTTATGGGGAGTACACCCCTCATCTCCAACACAGGGGCACCAGCATGGATAATGGGGAGCACACCCATCATCTCCAACACAAGGGCACCAGAATGGATTTATGGGGAGTACACCCCTCATCCCCAACACAGGGGCACCAGCATGGATAATGGGGAGCACACACATCATCTCCAACACAAGGGCACCAGAATAGATTTATGGGGAGTACACCCCTCATCTCCAACACAGGAGCACCAGCATGGATAATGAGGAGCACACCCCTCATCTCTAAAACAAGGGCACCAGCATTAATAATGGTGGGCATACTCCTTAAATTAACCACAATGGTAGCAATGTAGGCTACAGCAGGTGTGGTTCTTTGAAAACAGTCTCTGAGACTCTTGCTCTGGGTTTAAAATACTGAGGTGAACAATTTTATTTGCTGGACCTATTTCAGAAAATTGCCTCAAGCAGCTATATGACTCTGGATATCTGAAAATATTACAAAATATCTTGTGTAGCTTACCCTTCTCTGCTGTCATTACCTTTGTTTCACTTGTTATTATAACCCCTCATCTTTCCTATCTCTGTCTCTCTTTCTCCCTCTCTTTTTTTTCTGTTTCCTCTTCTATTTATAGTTTGCCTTTTGGAAACATAATATTGTTGTTGTTGTTGTGTCTTTCGGCTTTGCTCGGTTAGGGGTCACCACAGTGGAACTCCGGTCTGCTAATGATTGGCAGTTGATTTTTACGTGCTGAGTTGCCAGCCCTAACGCACAACCTTCAACGAAGGTACGCCCATTCACGCATGTCTCCACGCAGAAGACCTTCTAGCTGAGAGTCGAACCGGTCAGCGTCTTACTGTGAGGCGACAACGCTACCGCAGCACCACCACAATATTAATAGCAAGTAATCCTTCCACAGAATAGCATTTCACTTGCAGTACAATGCAATGGTTTCCCACTTGAATGTAAACTGTCATTAGCTATACATAACTTTCTTTCAGGAATAAATTAATTTACTGGATAACATACATCTCAAATCCACAGTTACAATTCTAGTCTACATAAACAATTCATTGCTATATACATCATATACAGTATTTACACAAATACTCATAAATTAATTCTGCAGTCCAAAAATTTGCTCAATTTCTGTCATTCACATGCACAGCCTTGGAGAGTACAGCTATTCTCCATAGGCAGCTGTTGTCTTTATACATGTGGGATTGTACCAAAAGCCCTTCATTTTGGCTAATACCATGAGACTCTTTTTTTCTGTAAATTAAAAAAGAAACATTTATAAATGGATTATGTGATCCAAAAGACTCCTCACTGTCATTCATTAACTTGCACAACTTTCAAAGGTACAGCCACTCCCCATTAGCATTGCATTTTTTCAGACATTCTGGATTGCAACCAAAAGTTCTAGCTCTCCATTCTGGTTGAAATCATTAGAATTTGTTCTTACATTTGGTGTTCTCTGACAGCATATGTATTGCAACCAGTTTGCAAAGCTGTGTGTGAAGAGTCTTTGGCAGGGGTGACAGTAATAGTAAAAGAATAACATGAAAAGTATGGCAATGCAATAGCAGGTTAGTAACTGGACAGCTAGTAGTGGTGTGTTAATGTCCTCATAGAAATCAGTCTTGTGAAAGTGCCATAAAAGGATGAGCAACACATTCTCCAGTAAACGTATAACATAATATGATGCCAGCTCATGCCAGCTCAGTGACTTCTCGATTAAATCCTGGTCACTAAAGTTCAGGTGAATTGCAGACCAGCAGAATGTATTGATGCCAACGTACGTAAATGTGAGAAGGCACAACACCACAGATGTACCAAATTTGGTGAGGTCCTCAAATTCTGGCAGTGGTGCTTTGGACCTCCAGAACTGGATCCATGGAAAAAAGGAAAATACAATAATATTGGTAAGGACAATTAGGCAGATCCAAAATGTAAGGGCACTGCAGAAGATTACCAAAACTATAACCCGTGTGGCAATTTCCAAGACTCGCCAAATAGAGATACAGACAAGAGCCACTGGCTTCATTTGTATTCTGTAGTCATCATACCTCATCTCTATTGCCAGTATGCTACATATGAGGGCACCATTGGTGATAGATGCAAAGCAGGTGATCATCAGAAACCCTACAGAGAGAACAGAAAATCAGAATGTAAACTGGGAAATTGAATGGCATATTTATTATGTAATTCGGTGTTGGTAACACACTAAATATTTACTCATTTACAGCACATTGTTTGCTTAGCTTTATTTCTGTTTATCATCTCCTTTGGTTCTTTCTTCTTCTACTGTTTATTAATATGTTCCTGTTTTTACTTTATTTTAAAGATAGATTCTTACCTTAGGTAGTTTCCCATAATCTGAACAGTGGATGGCACCTTCTCTTCCAAATAAGATACAAAGTTATGTGGCCATTATTTTTGACATGGATGATTGATGTTTTGAACCCACTTACATAGCACACTGTGGCACTGTTATTATATCTTAGTTATATCTTAGAGGTTAAATCAAAGAACTACAATATCCTCAAGGGCTTGACATGACCCTTTTGACCTCTACCTACAAACAGTGTGACAGCATTACAAATTACTTAAGCACATAAAAGCTATTCAGCTGGAAAAGAAAAACTCCCACTAAGTAAGACTTGCCCTGTGTTTACACAGATTACAGATTCCCCGTGTTTAATGTAATGCAGCTGTACTATATTCCATCCTGCCACAGATTCCCTGTGTTTCATGTAATTCATCTGTACTACATTCCATCCTGCCACAGAATCACTGTGTTTCATGTAATGTAGTTGTACTACTTTCCATCCAGCGCAAATTCGCTGTGTTTCATGTAATGTAGTTGTACTACTACATTCCATCCTGCTGCAGATTCACTGTGTTTGATGTAATGTAGCTGTACTACGTTCCATCCTACCGCAGATTAACTGTATTTCATGTAATGTAGCTGTGCTGCATTCCATCCTGCCACAGATTCACTGTGTTTCATGTAATGTAGCTGTGCTACATTCCATCCTGACACAGATTCTCTGTGTTTCATGTAATGTAGCTGTGCTACATTCCATCCTGCTGCAGATTCACTGTGTTTCATGTAATGTAGCTGTGCTCCATTCCATCCTGCTGCAGATTCCATGTTTCATTTAATGTAGTTGTACTATGTTCCATCCTGCCATAGATTACCTGTGTTTCATGTAATGTAGCTGTGCTACGTTCCATTCTGCTGCAGATTCCCTATGTTTCATTTAATGTAGCTGTACTAAGTTCCATCCTGCCACAGATTCCCTGTGTTTCATGTAATGTAGCTGTACTATATTCCATCCTGCCACAGATTTGCTGTGTTTCATGTAATATAGCTGTACTACTATGTTCCATCCTGCTGCAGATTCACTGTGTTTCATGTAACGTAGCTGTACTATGTTCCATCCTGCCACAGATTCACTGTATTTCATGTAATGTAGCTATGCTACATTCCATCCTGCTGCAGATTCACTGTGTTTCGTGTAATGTAGCTGTGCTACATTCCATCCTGCTGCAGATTCTCTGTCTTTCATGTAATGTAGCTGTGCTACATTCCATCCTGCTGCAGATTCACTGTGTTTCATGTAATGTAGCTGTGCTACATTCCATCCTGCCACAGATTCACTGTGTTTCATGTAATGTAGCTGTGCTACGTTCCATCCTGCTGCATATTCCCTGTGATCATGTAATGTAGCTGTACTACGTTCCATCCTGCCAAAGATTCCCTGTGTTTCATGTAATGTACTGTGCTACATTCCATCCTGCCACAAATTCAATGTGTTTCATGTAATGTAGCTGTACTACATTTTCCATCCTGCCGCAGATTCACTGTGTTTCATGTAATGTAGATATGCTATGTTCCATCCTGCCACAGATTCACTGTTTCATGTAATGTAACTATACTACATTCCATCCTGCTGCAGATTTACTATGTTTCATGTAATGAAGCTATATACATTCCATCCTGGCACAGATTCACTGTGTTTCACATAATGTAGCTGTACTACATTCTATCCTGCTGCAGATTCCCTGTGTCACATGTAATGTATCTGTACTCACAAGAGTCTTCCGAGTATTGTTTCATTATCCATCCACCCATCCACAATCCCTTTATCCCATTTTTACAAATGGGGTTGGGATCTCACTTTAACAATGGCAATCACTTAGCGCCAAGGTTCACACTGTCAAGTAGCTAGCCCTGATTTGGCTGTTCTTCCATACCACACAGTTTTCCTACTTACCACTGCAAAATATACTGTTAGAATATGTTCCACTTTCACTTTTTCTTATTTCATTTTTCCTTTTCCTTCTACCAAGTTATGTCAGAAAGCAATTTTCAGTTTAGTATACCCTTCCTAGTCGGAACATTTCAAATCAAAACAGAACAGGCAGTTAGAGCTCCTTCTGTGGAGTTAGAAGAATCAGTTTCTGTTACAGCAGAGATAAAAAATAAGGACAGCCATATATTCTGAAGTGATGGAGCCACATAAATCAGATATGTCTTGTGCTCATGGTATTACCATATATCCTGAAGTGATGAAACTTCATAAATCAGAGGTATCTAGTGTTCATTCCTATGGTGTTACCATATATCCTGAAGTGGTAGAACTTCATAAATCAGAGATATCTTGTGTTCATTCCTGTGGGGTTACCATATATCCTGAAGTGGTGGAACTTCAAAATCAGAGATATATTGTGTTCATTTATATGGTGTATGGAGAGGCTATGGGCACCATTTATGTTAATGTGAATGTTTTATATGAACTGAGTGCCTTTATACAATGGTTGTAATCAATTAAACTGCTTTAAGCATGCCACAACATCTGTTTGCTGCAAGTGCACTGCAACTCACTTTAACTTAGAAGTGACAAAATGTGCATTTGAAAAAACAGGCAGATTTATACCTAAGTATTGTCACTAGATGTCCAATAGCTCTTGTGGAATAGCAGATTTGGATTCAATGGGGAAATATTCAGTCGAAGACTGCAGTGGTTAGTTTAGTTTTGTGGAATCCATTGGATTCAGTGGGGCAATATTCAATCGAAGACTGCAGTGGTTAGTTTAGTTTTGTGGAATCCAAAGCCAATTTTTGTAATGCGTTGTTACTGTTACTGCCCCAACTCATTAACTTTTACTGGCTGCTAACAAGTTCCATTTAGAACTGTTAGTTTTTTCTCAGAAATATGACAGTGAATATGGTGTCTATTAATATTTTTAATAAGAAGAAGTGACATCATATCTATTCCTATGTCACTGAAGGCAGTCAGCATACAGCCTGCAGCTTACTCAGCATAATTTGTATTATGCTAGTAAGGAGCGTTGGGCATCATTTAAGCCATCTGCACTCCATGTTTGTTTGGACACCAAACATAAAAGGGGAAGGACTTCCTTTTCTTTTTTTTTTTTTAATCAAGCAACAGTTTGTACCTAATTGCTAAAGTTACTTGCTCCATTTATATGATGTGCTCACAAATATATCTAAGCACGTCAGACATTACTTTGTATATGTTATTTACAGTGAGTCACACTGTACACTTGCACAAATTAATCACATTAAACAGAGAAAGGTGCAGCAACAAGGTACAGTGGTTAAGGTGTATGGCTTTCAACCGCAAGGTGCAGGGTTTGATTCTCACCACTGGGAAGAGCTTAACAGATTAAAGATGTGTATTTTGAGACTGAGGAGGGTGGCCTAATGGCTAAGGTGTTTGCCTTACAAACACAAGGTGCAAGGTTTGAGTCTCACAAGGGATAATTGGCTAGGCTTAAAATGGCTCGCAACGGCAGTTAGCTTAGAACTAACCTATGAACAAAAATGGACTTATTGATGTAACATACTTCTGACTCTTTATCACACAAACTATACACAAAAAATGGAGGCTAGAATTCCAAACATAACCAGGCATTTCAAAGACACAGATCAGGAATTAACATTTGAAGTACAGTATTACTGCTTAAATCGCTTTGAAATGTGAAATAGTTAATGAGACATCTAAGGTGCACTCGTGCTAAGTCATTGTTAGCTGTAACTGTACTTGTTTTAATTCCTCACTGCCTCAGAGGCATTTTGCGTTAGCTGCCAAAGTAATCTAGAACTGGCCAGCTTTCAGAAGCTTAGACTTCCTGCCCTCTCTCTTCATGTGACACCTGATAGGCTGAACATATCTTGAGAGGGGATCCTTTAACTGTAACATGAAGTGTTCAGGCTGTTTTGCTTCCACTAAGAAAGAGAGGAAAGTACCTGATGTCAGAATCATCTATCAAGAGAAAACTTGCAGCCAATCATAGTACCATATAAAAACCAAATTCATCACCAACCGAATCGATAATATCGAAACCCACCTCAGCTATGCACAATCTTGGGAATAGCAAGGGGTTCTGTCACTGAAGCAGTGAGCAATTTGAACATCTACTGTGACAGGTAGGTAGCTGTACTATGTTCATCATTCCCATTACATCAGTGACATTTTGAGTAAATTCCCAAAGCATACCCTACTTGGAAGGTGGAAGGATAAGGATCCAGGAGCCTCTGGAGAGTGGTCTTAGGAAAGCCGGCTCTGGACCTTGAAAAGGAAACCAGTTTATTTATTTATTTATTATTTATATATTTATTTGGCATTTGTTTACTGGGAAAGTCTGAGTGAGCCTTGAAGTACCCATTTTCAGCAGAGACCCATGGAGAAAATCTCCAGATACCTATGGTTAACAGAATGAAAATGAAACAGAATGAAAAAGCAGACATAATAATGTCATTACATTCAAGCACAAATATGAAAATAACATGTTAGTTTGTCAGAATGAGAACTTAACAGACATAATGAGGTCATAAAATTCAAGCACAAAATTTGAAAAACTACACATTAGTTTGTCAGAATAAAAACTCAACAGACATAATAAAGTTATAGTGTTCAAGTACAGATTATATAAAAAGCCTAATAATAGGAAGATCCAACATTATTTACATAATGGATGATTATCATAATGATTAGTAATATTCTAGAGGTCATAAAATATGGTAATAGATTATATTGGTGAAGGCATAGGCTAGTACGAGTAGAGAAATGTAGGGTATGATAGAGGGGATAGTAGGAATAGATGTGGAAAAAGTATGCATGTAACCACAGGGGAGTACGTGTATAGGAAGGGAGGGTAGGGTATGTTAGTACTGTAGTTATGATAGATAGGGGAGAAATAGAAAAAAGTATAAGAGTACCTCAGCTTGGGCTCATACAAGAGCAAATCCAAGCTTTGTTACAGTAATCTTTTATACAGGTTTTGAAGGAATGCAGATTAGTAGCAGTTTTGATAGTTAAAGGAAGGAAGTTCCATAGTTTTGCCACAGAGCAGGAGTAAAATCTTAGACCTGGTGTTTTGTTAGGTTTATAAGTTGTGAGGGTATGTTTATCTTCAGATATGAGATGTTTATTTGGGATATAAAAGTTGATTAATGGGCCAAGTGCAGGACAAGCTATTGGATTGTGAATGATTTTGTATACCATAGTAAGCTGTGCGTATTGGACGTGGAGGGGGAGTTCAACCCATCTTAGGGAATGTAGGGCTTTACAGTGATGAATTAGAGGGGTTGCATTTATGGCAAATTTGACAAATTTTGTTATAGCAGCTTTCTAGTTTTATTCTTAGGAAGGCCTGCAAGTTAATTAGAATTGGAGCCCCATGTAACGGTGAGGACAAGAAGTAGGTTTTGGCCTGATTAATTGTGGTAGCTGCTGTGAGGAAGTTTTTATTCCTGTATAGCATGACTACTTTTTGGTGTTTTCTTTTTTTTTTTATACTGTTTTGTATGTGTAGGTCAAACTTTACATTATTATCAGTTTTGACACCTAGGAGTCGAGTATGCTGTACCAATTCAATTTCAGTATTGTTGACTGAAAATATCTTGAAGTTTGTTTTGTTGGACCTGCGGGATTTGTGGGTGAAGAGTAGGATCTTTGTTTTTTTGAGGGGGAATTCAGTAGGAGTTCAACATTGAAGAGCCATGTTTCTATGGAAGAGAAAACTTGGTGTGTTATGTGTCTGATAAGCAGATGATAGGGTCTATATTATATAATCGAACTTATAAAACTTCGAATCCCATATGTTCGACAACCTGGTGGACAGTAGTCTCTCCTTTGATAGTCACATCGCCACAGTAGTCAGTAAGTCCTTCTACATGGCACACCTCATCATAAAAGGGTTCTCATCCAGGAAAAAAGAGGTCATTGTTCCCCTCTACTCGTCACTCATTAGATCCATTATGGAGTACAATGCCCCTTTTGGAATGTACCTCACAAGACATCTGCAGCAGCTGGAAAGGCCACAGAAGTACCTCACAAAGAGGATTACTGGCCTCAAACAAATGCCCTGCACTGACCACCTCAAAAAACTCCAGCTTTACTCCATAGCATATCGCCTACTCTGAGGTGATCTCTGCCTAATATATAAAGCTATGTCAAACCCAGAGCTGTTGGACATGCTACACCTAAAGAAATCCCAATCCCTCTGAGCTACACGCTCTAGGGACCTAAACCTTGTCACCACAATAAACAGGACATGTTGGAGGGATAGATTCCTATCCCAGAGACTTCCTATACTCTGGAACAAGCTACCCATCTACGTCAAGCAAAGTTCTCCATTAGCACTCTTCAAGATATATCTTGATGAGTGGATAGGAAATAGTAAATACACCCTGGGGATCACTTCTGTGTCTCTGCTGAACAGTGGCACAGAAAAATAACTTTCTTGGCTGGCATAAGCTATGGAACCTTGCTGGCTAGGCTTACTTAGGCCCTTGGGCCGATAGCCTAGTACCTACCTATGAACCTATGAACCTATATGATCGAAGGTTGAAAGTTCGAATATATAATAAAAAAAAAAAAAAACTTACCTTAATGGTGCAGGCAGGGGGTGTAAGCCCCCCTGCGCCCCCACACCCCCTACTTAAATATACCAACTCTGAGATCGCACTTCAGTGCAGAAAAGGGAAATTCTCCCATTCTGGACTGAATGGCGCCATTATGCTTAACCTTCGAACACTTGAAATGTCGATCATATGGTGTCGACCATATGACGTTGAAATTTCAAGCATTTGAGGTTCTAATAGGAACCCAGATGATAGTGGGGTCATCTGAATATTGGATTAGTGTGCTTTCACAGGAGAAGGTATGTAAGTTATTGATAAAGACATCAAATAGTAATGGGCCAAGGATGAATCCTTGAGGTACACTTGTGGGGGTGATGTGATATGGGGAGATAGAGCCCTGTCATTTTACTGCTTGCTGCCTGTCAGCTAGGAAGTGAGGAAGAGGAGGACAGATCAATGCTGGAAATTCTTTAAAGAGTTTTGGGTGAGATACCATGTCAAATACTTTTGACAAATCTAGAAATATTGTAGATCCCAGTTTGAGAATGTCACAGGCTTTAATGACAGAGTCCATGAAAGATAATAAGGCTGCTGAAGTACTATGTGTAGGTCTAAAGCCGCAGTGAGTGTGGGAAAGCAGGTTGTTGTGTGTAAGATGGTGGAGAAGTTGTAGGTGCACACATTTTTCTAGAATCTTAGAGAGGAGGGACAAGATTGCAATAGGACAAAAGTTTGTCATGCCAGTGGAGTTGCCTCCCTTATGTAAAGACATAACGTGCAGAGAGGCATGTATTTAACTGATTAAAGGTAATGCACAGGAAGGTTCTTCATGATAAATATGCTTACATGAAACAATGACAAAAGTCTCAGTAAACTTGTAGGTGTAGGCCTTTGTGACAGAGATCCTACAATACTGGCGTCAGATGTAGTGACCACAGGCTATGAAATAATAACAATAGTCTCAGTAAAACTGTTTGTAGCGATTTGTGAAGGTATTAACAGAGGACGAGGTTACTTCCTCTAGAATGCTTCTACAATCCACCCCTTTCCAATATGCTATCAAGGGGGATAGGGCCCACGTCAAGTGAGCCTTACCATTGCCTGAAAGAGATTTATGATTTACAATAGTGGGAGTAGCAGAAAACAGGACAACCATCATGTGCTAGTTTGCTTAGAGACTGTATTACCTTTCTTAACCTCTGTATAGGAGACAAACAGCAGTTCAACATTCCTAAATGATTTTGTTCTGTCAAGGTAATATCTGGGCTGCCTGTGTGTTTCCCAGGTATGTAAAATCTTTTCTCCCTTGTTTTGGGCTCACGATAGAACACTGGAAGATTGAATGCTTGATTCAAGATAAATTCAGACACATTAATGATGGATTAATGAGTAGCATAATCCTGTCCTTATCAAAAGTCAGAGTTGCCTACCATGAGTACTTGCTGCTCACAGACTTACCTTACAGATGTCAGAGGAATAAGTAAAACAGTCTTCCAAGTAATGAGCCATAAATCAGCCTGAGAGGCAGATTCAAAATGAGGTAAGCTCAATTTCTAAGCACAAAATTGAGATTCCAGGGAGAAGGAATTTGTTTTCAAGGGGGTTTCACTTGCAACACTTTCACAAACTGATTAACCACAAAAAGAGATGAAAGAGGGGGATCCATGGCTGCAAGATGCACTTTGATAGAACCATATTACACATCATCTCTAAGTAGCTTACAGAAATATTTCTATGCCAGTGGATTCAAAGTCCTTTCAGGACCTCTGTTATTGGTAGCCATTACAATGAAAACCTCTTCCACTTGTAAATGTAAGATTTTCTTGTTGCAGGATTTCTCCCCTCCTTAAATACACTCTGAATGTCCTCATGGAACAAGTGCCTAAAATGTATTAAAATAGAATCATCCAGGTTGTCAGTTGCAATTGCTCTAAGTTGGGGTGCAACCCTGATGCTGCGTGAGTACATCTTGCTTTTGAGGAAGCTTCTGGTATATGCCCTTGGTCAATTCCATTAAAAGGAAGAACCAATTTTGCCTGGAACAAAAGGAGGTTACCACAATGATCTTTGGTAATTATAAATCTCATGAAGTGCCTTGGCAATCATTGGAAAGGATAGAAATTCATACAGGAACATTTCTGGCCATGGGAATGATACAGTGTCTGCCTTACAAGCATGGTTACAAGGATGTCTTGAACAGAATTTTTTCAGTTGTCTGTTTTGAAAGGAGGTAAACAAATCTGCCTTAGGTGCTCCCTACATCTGGAGCAAGTCCTAAAAGAGCTATACATGGAACTTCCACTCATGATGGTCTGTCCAGGATCTGCTTAGTTTGTTCATAGGTTCATAGGTAGGTACTAGCCTATTGGCCCTAGGGCCTATATAAGCCTAGCCAAATGTACCCCGGCTTTCGCCACCAAAGAAAATTATTTTCCTGTGCCACTGTTGAGCAGAGCCACAGAAGTGATCCCCAGGGTGAATTTCCTAGCTCCCATCCAATCATCAAAATTTTTCTTGAAGAGTGATAATGAGGAGCTTTGTTTGATATAGATAGGTAGTTTGTTCCAGAGTATGGGAAGTCTCTGGGACAGGAATCTATTGCTCCAGCATGTTCTGTTTATTGTGGTGACGAGGTTTAGGTCCCTAGAGTGTGTAGCTCGTAGGAATTGGGATTTCTTTAAGTGGAGCATGTCTAAAAGCTCTGGGTTTGACATAGCTTTGTGTGTTAGGCAGAGATCGCCTCTGAGTAGGTGATATGCAATGGAGTAAAGCTGCAGTTTTTTGAGACGGTCTGCATAGGGCATCTCTTTGAGGCCGGTAATCCTCTTTGTGAGGTATTTCTGTGGCCTTTCCAGTTGTTGTAGATGTCTTGTGAGGTACATACCAAAAGGGGCATTGTACTCTATAATGGGGCTAATGAGTGACAAGTAGAGGGGAACAATGACCTCTTTTTTCCTGGATGAGAAACCTTTTGTGATGAGGTGTGCCACATAGAAGGATTTCCTGACTACTGTGGCAATGTGATTATCAAAGGAGAGACTATTGTCCACCTGTGTCCCAAGGTCTCTTATCACACTTTCGGTGTTAAGTAGACTACCACCTATGTGGTGGTTCATGGGTACTAAGTTTTTACCAAAAGGGATGACAATGCACTTTTTGGCATTGAGCTTGAGGCCATGGCTTTGACACCAGGCATCTGTCTCAGCGAGGCCTTTTTGTAGGATGTCCACAACTTTTGGAGTTTTGATTATGGCTCCTAGTTTGGAGTCATCTGCAAACTTCGTTAGCCAAAGACCTTCTGTGTTGGCCTGTACTTCAGAGAAGTAGATGCCAAACAGGAGAGGACCCAGGACTGAACCCTGTGGTACTCCACTTGTCACTGGTCTGATGTTGGCTTTGGAGTCTGCTACTTTCACAGTGTGGGTTCTGTCAGTGAGCCAGTTGGCAACCCATCTTGTGACATAGGGATTTATACCTAGTTTAGTGAGTTTATCTATAATTCCAGAGTGGGGGATGGTGTTGAAAGCCTTGGTGAGATCTAGATAGGCTGTGTGAACCACCTTACCCTCATCTACGGCTTTGGTGACTACTTCAAAGAAGTCTATCTGGTTTAGGAGACATGATCTGCCTTTTACAAATCCGAACTGGGAGGGGTCCTGAGTTTGGAGATTACCAATGTCATTGTTTATAAGTTCCATGATGATACGCTCCATAGCCTTGCAAACCAGGCTTGTTAGGCTAATGGGGCAGTAGTTTTCGGGGTCTGTGGTGGCTCCCCCTTTGTGGAGTGGGATAACTGTTGCTGTGCGCCATTCAGTGGGCACATAGCCTGAGGTGAACATGGTACTTAGGTGGGGTGCCAGTTCATTCTGTAGTTCATGTAGAACACAGCCTGGGATGTTGTCAGGTCCCATGGATGCTGTGTTCTTGGCTTTGGATAGTGTGTTTTTTACCTGTGCAGCCATGATTACAGGAACTTTGCATTTTTCTGGTATAGAGATGGGCCCTTTAGGGGATGACAGAGGGGTAAAGTTAGCACTGAACCTATCTGCCAGGATGTTGGCAATATCAGTTGGTTCTGTATATTTAGTGCCATTGTGTTGCAACTCAGAGCAGATCTGAGTGTTGCCATTGAGATTCTTGACATAGCTATAGAATGCTTTGTGGTTGTCTTTATAGTCAGTGGCGATATTGTTTTCATAACTAGCTTTGGAGGATGTCAGCTTCTTACTGAGGCTGACCAGGGAGTTTCTCCAATCATGGGATTTTACTCTTTTTTGCAACAGTTTCTTTATTCTGTTGTAGAGTTTGTTTATGGCAGGGAACCACCAGATTGGTTTCCTTTTTTTGGAGGATGGCATCTTGGTGCTGTTAGGGATTGCACGATCCATGCACTCGTGTAAGTGCTTATAAAGTGCATTTGTGTAGGATTCAGCAGTCATACCTCTATTGTCCGTCAGCATGGGTGTTGTGAAGTTTGCCACTTCTGTCTTAAGAAGCATGAAGTTGGCTTTGAAAAATTTTTTTACTGTGGTTTACCTAATGGGGGTTGGGGGGGGGGTGTGGATGTCTAGAGTGATTAGCTTGTGGTCGGATCTGACCAACGAGGAACTGACCTCTGGTGTGGAGCACCAGTTGCCCATGTTGGTAATAACCCCTGGTGCCTGGTGCCCCTGGTGGGGGTGTGGATATGTTTATCCATGGCATTGGAATTTATGAATTCCAGAAAACGTTGAGCACAAGAGTTGGTACATGAGTAGTTTTCCCAGTTAATGGTAGGGTAGTTGAAATCGCCCATTATTAGAGTATTAGGTTGTACTCTAATATTTTCCAGTGTATTAAGAAATGAGGAGTGGGAATCCTGGGGCATGGTGGGGGATCAGTAGCAAGGTACAATTTGGATTGCGGTCTTGCCCAGAGTTAGTTGCACTTGGATAATTTCGGATGCATTATGCTGAGCAACTAGCTTGGAGGTGTGGATATCCTTAATGAATATGGACACGCCTCTGCCTTTAGTGTTTCGGTCCAGGATAGGTGGCCAAAAGGTGTGGTATGAATTATAGCCTGGTAATACAGGGGTACTCTCTGGAGCCTTGAACTAGGTCTCTGTCACTGCACAGATGTCGATGTTCTCTATTTTAAGGAGTGCCTCGAGAGAGTGCATTTTGAGGTTTAGACTTCTAGCATTGAGTAGCAATACCCTCAGATTCTTCTTGCCTGTACCTGTTAGGGTGGTGAATTTGTCATTTGAACTTTGCCTAAAAAAGGCAATATAGGGGTGGCTAGAGCCTTAGCCAGTATCCGGAATCCCAGGGACGACAGGTGCAGGCCATCTCTGGCAAAGCATCGTGGCTTGTCGATCATGTCATCCCAGGCAGACAGATACTGGATCCCCTTAGAATGACACCAGAAGCTTAGCCAATTGTTGAAGTCAATCATTTTGTCCTTGTACTGTGATATCATTCTGGGTGATGGCAGGATGCTACTCAGGGCTAGGGTCATACCTGCCTGGGCTACAAGATTGGACAGCTCCTCCATGTCCCTTTTCATGTAGTCCAAGGAGGTACATCTCAGGTCATTCACACCAACATGGACAATGACAGAGTCATATCTGTACTTGTTGTGGAGTGACCTGAGTACATGCGTTATGTGGCGGATCCTGGCACCCGACAGGCAGCTGACAGTAACTTTCTCCTTGTTTAGCCTGGTGAGTGGAACATCAGTGTGCCTGACTATACAGTCACCTATGACTAGAGTGTTGGGTACGTTGTTATGCCTTATGGGCTGTGGTTGAGTGGCACACTGAGTTTGTGGGCTATGTGTTATTTGGGTTGTGTTGGGGGTGGAAGCTACTTGTGT
The DNA here is from genome assembly GCF_019279795.1 of Protopterus annectens. Taxonomy (NCBI): domain Eukaryota; kingdom Metazoa; phylum Chordata; order Ceratodontiformes; family Protopteridae; genus Protopterus; species Protopterus annectens. The sequence continues at coordinate 1,700,773,544 of NC_056741.1, read as the reverse complement.
TTCTGCTTTGGAGGTCCCTGTTGATTGGGCAGGATGTTACTGAGAGCCTCCGTGAATGTAGGTGTGTGTTTTGTATTTCTATGTGTGTGTTTTGGTGGTGTAGGTTTTGAGGGACTATGTGCTGACTGTGGTGTGGTGCAAGTGTTTACCTTCTCCTCTTGACTGTCTAGTCCAGTCTTGGGTGAAGAGAGCTTTGCTTCCAGTTTGGCTATATAAGTGCATATCTCACAGGTTGTAGTGTTGGGTGGTAGGAGGAGAGGATTGTCTGTGTACATGAGGCAATTACTGCAATGCCCCAAGATGCCCAGATTCATCAGGTAGACAGGAGAAAACACCGGGAGCTGACCCTTAGACATGCCTGAATAGGTGTTCATTTGTTAAGCACTAGAAACTGTTTTCCTCTACACAGTGAGGAAAGTTGAGTTCTGTACTAACTTGTAGATTATTTAGTGATAACAATAAGTTCAAGTGCTGAAACAAAAAACTGGCTAGTTCTAAGAAACAAAATTAAGCTAGAAGGCTTCCCTCCAACACAGAAAGGCTTGGGTGCCTAGAAGCCTACAAATAGTCCTGGACACAGCAAATATATATCCAGGCTAGACTTCCCACAGGAAAGGAAGGAAACAAGCTTAGAAATTCTTTTTTTTTTTTTTTTTTTTTTTTTTTTTTAGTGGAAAGAGGGAAAGGAGTAGCAGAAACTAAGCTGATTGGCCTTCTCAAATGTTATCCCTGTACTGGGTAGAATGAGGAAATGACATTAGACTGGGAGGAGGGTCCCAGATCAAATTTACACAAGGGGCGGGAAACTGCAAAGCCACCAACTATAAAAACACCATACCAACAGGCAGGGAGGGTGGGAAACAAACTGCAGAAATGTTTCTCGCAGAAGAAAAGCAGCAGTGAGCCTTTAAATGAAAGTTTTAAACAGCTAAAGGAGCCTCTAGAAAAAGAGTTTTAACTGCAACAAGTTATCAAAAACAAACAACCCAACAGATGCTTAATAAAAGTGGACAATTTCCAGTTAATACCTCACACACAGTGAAACTAGCTAGAAAAATATACAGTACACAAAGTGCTATAATTAACAAAGGAATAAAGAACAAAATAAGCAATAAACAGGATATTTAAAGTTATATATTATAGTTCCGAGTTTGCTCAGTGTCCTTCCTTCGATTAGCTCAGTGTGAAATGGCAGAAACACTCACAACTTAACTTCTTAGGTAACAGGAAGTTGAAACCTGAGACAACTTTTAAGAAAAACGCTCAAAAAAACCAATGAGTTGCTTAGTCTAAGCTGTAGCCCAGGTGACCTCAGTCAGCCAATGACCTTAAACAATTCTCTCTCACTGAAATGCCTGATGGCTTTCGCTAAAACAAGATGTCCCTGAATATGTGCTCAGACACACAGCCTACACAAACACTAGGCCCAAATACAGGCCTGAAAATGGAAATGCTACAAATACACCAAGTACTTAGAAACAAACTGCAGAAATGTTTCTTGCAGCAAAAAAGCAGCAGTGAGCCTTTAAATGAAAGTTTTAAACAGCTAAAGGAGCCTGTAGAAAAAGAGTTTTAACTGCAACAAGTTATCAGAAACAAACAACCCAACAGATGCTTAATAAAAGTGGACAATTTCCAGTTAATACCTCACACACAGTGAAGCTATCTAGAAAAATATACAGTACACAAAGTGCTATAATTAACAAAGAAATAAAAAACAAAATAAGCAATAACAGGATACTTAATGTTATATATTATAGTTCAGAGTTTGCTCAGTGTCCTTCCTTTGATTAGCTCAGTGTGAAATGACCAAGACACTCACAACTTAACTTCTTAGGAAACAGAAAGTTGAAACCTGAGACAACTTTTAAGAAAAAAGCTCAAAAGAACCAATGGGGTGCATAGTCTAAGCTGTAGTCCAGGTGACCTCAGTCAGCCAATGACCTTAAACAATTATCTCTCAATGAAATGCCTAATGGCTTTGGCTAAACCAAGATGTCCTTGAATATGTGCTCAGAAACACAGCCTCCACAAACACTAGGCCCAAATACAAGCCTGAATATGGAAATACTACAAATATCCCCATTACTTAGAAACAAACTGCAGAAATGTTTCTCGCAGCAGAAAAGCAGCAGTGAACCTTTAAATGAAAGTTTTAAACAGCTAAAGGAGCCACTAGATAAAGAGTTTTAACTACAACAAGTTATCAGAAACAAACAACCCAACAGATGCTTAATAAAAGTGGACAATTTCCAGCTAATACCTCACACACAGTGAAACTAGCTAGAAAAATAAAAAGTACACAAAGTGCTATAATGAACAAAGAAATAAAGAACACAATAAGCAAAAAACAGGATAATTAATGTTATATATTATAGTTCCGAGTTTGCTCAGTCTCCTTCCTTTGATTAGCTCAGTGTGAAATGGCAGAGGCAATCACAACTTAACTTCTTAGGTAACAGAAAGTTGAAACTTGAGACTACTTTTAAGAAAAAAGCTCAAAAGAACCAATGAGGTGCTTAGTCTAAGCTGTAGTCCAGGTGACGTCAGTCAGCCAATGACTTTAAGCAATTCTCTCCCACTGAAATGCCTGATGGCTTTGGCTAAACCAATATGTCCCTAAATATGTGCTCAGACACACACCCTCCACAAACACTAGGCCCAAATACAAGCCTGAATATGGAAATGCTACAAATATCCCCACTACTTAGAAATAAACTGCAGAAATAGTTCTCGCAGCAGAAAAGCAGCAGTGAGCTTTTAAATGAAAGTTTTAAACAGCTAAAGGAGCCTCTAGAAAAAGAGATTTAACTGCAACAAGTTATCAGAAACAAACAACCCAGCAGATACTTAATAAAAGTGGACAATTTCCAGTTAATACCTCACACACAGTGAAATTACCTAGAAAAATATACAGTACACAAAGTGCTATAATTAACAAAGAAATAAAGAACAAAATAAGCAAAAAACAGGATACTTAATGTTATATATTATAGTTCAGAGTTTGCTCAGTGTCCTTCCTTCGATTAGCTCAGTATGAAATGGCAGAGACAATCACAACTTAACTTCTTAGGTAACAGAAAGTTGAAACCTGAGACAACTTTTAAGAAAAAAGCTCAAAAAAACCAATGAGGTGCTTAGACTAAGCTGTAGTCCAGGTGACCTCAGTCAGCCAATGACCTTAAGCAATTCTCTCTCACTGAAATGCCTGATGGCTTTGGCTAAACCAAGATGTCCCTGAATATGTGCTCAGACACACAGCCTCCACAAACACTAGGCCCAAATAGAAGCCTGAATATGGAAATGCTACAAATATCCAAACTACCTAGAAATAAACTGCAGAAATGTTTCTCGCAGCAGAAAAGCAGCAGTGAGCTTTTAAATGAAAGTTTTAAACAGCTAAAGGAGCCTCTAGAAAAAGAGTTTTAACTGCAACAAGTTATCAGAAACAAACAACACAACAGATACTTAATAAAAGTGGACAATTTCCAGTTAATACCTTACACACAGTGAAATTAGCTAGAAAAATTTACAGTACACAAAGTGCTATAATTAACAAAGAAATAAAGAACAAAATATGCAAAAAACAGGATACTTAATGTTATATATTATAGTTCAGAGTTTGCTCAGTGTCCTTCCTTCGATTAGCTCAGTGTGAAATGGCAGAGACAATCACAACTTAACTTCGTAGGTAACAGAAAGTTGAAACCTGAGACAACTTTTAAGAAAAAAGCTCAAAAGAACAACTGAGGTGCTTAGACTAAGCTGTAGTCCAGGTGACCTCAGTCAGCCAATGACCTTAAGCAATTCTCTCTCACTGAAATGCCTGATGGCTTTGGCTAAACCAAGATGTCCCTGAATATGTGCTCAGACACACAGCCTCCACAAACACTTGGCCCAAATACAAGACGGAATATGGAAATGCTACAAATATTCCCAGTACTTAGAAACAAACTGTAGAAATGTTTCTCATAGAAGAAAAGCAGCAGTGAGCCTTTAAATGAAAGTTTTAAGCAGCTAAAGGAGCCTCTAGAAAAACAGTTTTAACTGCAACAAGTTATCAGAAACAAACAACCCAACAGATGCTTAATAAAAGTGGACAATTTCCAGTTAATACCTCACACACAGTGAAATTGGTTAGAAAAATATACAGTACACAAAGTGCTATAATTAACAAAGAAATAAAAAACAAAATAAGCAAAAAACAGGATACTTAACATTATATATTATAATTCTGAGTTTGCCAGTGTCCTTCTTTCGATTAGCTCATTGGGAAATGGCAGAAACACTCACAACTTAACTTGTTAGGTAACAGAAAGTTGAAACCTGAGACAACTTTTAAGAAAAAAACTCAAAAGAACCAATGAGGAGCTTAGTCTAAGCTGTAGCCCAGGTGACCTCAGTCAGCCAATGACCTTAAACAATTTTCTGTCACTGAAATGCCTGATGGCTTTGGCTAAACCAAGATGTCTCTGAATATGTGCTCAGACATGCAGCCTCCACAAAAACTAGGCCCAAATACAAGCCTGAATACGGAAATGCTGCAAATATCCCCACTACTTATAAATAAACTGCAGAAATCTTTCTCGCAGCAGAAAAGCAGCAGTGAGCCTTTAAATGAAAGTTATAAACATCTAAAGGAGCCTGTGGAAAAAGAGTTTTAACTGCAACAAATTATCAGAAACAAACAACCCAACAGATGCTTAATAAAAGTGGACAATTTCCAGTTAATACCTCACACACAGTGAAACTAGTTAGAAAAATATGCAGTACACAAAGTGCTATAATTAACAAAGAAATAAAGAACAAAATAAGCAGTAAACAGGATACTTAATGTTATATATTATAGTTCCGAGTTTGCTCAGTGTCCATCCTTCTATTAGCTCAGTGTGAAATGGCAGAAACACTCACAACTTAACTTCTTAGGAAATGGAAAGTTGAAACTTGAGACTACTTTTAAGAAAAAAGCTCAAAAGAACCAATGAGGTGCTTAGTCTAAGCTGTAGTCCAGGTGACCTCAATCAGCCAATGACTTTAAACAATTCTCTCTCACTGAAATGCCTGATGGATTTGGCTAAACCAAGATGTCCCTGAATATGTGCTCAGACACACAGCCTCCACAAACACTAGGCCCAAATACAAGCCTGAATATGGAAATGCTACAAATATCCCCACTACCTAGAAATAAACTGCAGAAATGTTTCTCACAGCAGAAAAGCAGCAGTGAGCTTTTAAATGAAAGTTTTAAACAGCTAAAGGAGCCTCTAGAAAAAGAGTTTTAACTGCAACAAGTTATCAGAAACAAACAACCCAACAGATACTTAATAAAAGTGGACAATTTCCAGTTAATACCTCACACACAGTGAAATTAGCTAGAAAAATATACAGTACACAAAGTGCTATAATTAACAAAGAAATAAAGAACAAAATATGCAAAAAACAGGATACTTAACGTTATATGTTATAGTTCAGAGTTTGCTCAGTGTCCTTCCTTCGATTAGCTCAGTGTGAAATGGCAGAGACAATCACAACTTAACTTCTTAGGTAACAGAAAGTTGAAACCTGAGACAACTTTTAAGAAAAAAGCTCAAAAGAACCAATGAGGTGCTTAGACTAAGCTGTAGTCCGGATGACCTCAGTCAGCCAATGACCTTAAGCAATTCTCTCTCACTGAAATGCCTGATGGCTTTGGCTAAACCAAGATGTCCCTGAATATGTGCTCAGACACACAGCCTCCACAAACACTCGGCCCAAATACAAGCCGGAATATGGAAATGCTACAAATATTCCCAGTACTTAGAAACAAACTGCAGAAATGATTCTCTTAGAAGAAAAGCAGCAGTGAGCCTTTAAATGAAAGTTTTAAGCAGCTAAAGGAGCCTCTAGAAAAACACTTTTAACTGCAACAAGTTATCAGAAACAAACAACCCAACAGATGCTTAATAAAAGTGGACAATTTCCAGTTAATACCTGACACAGAGTGAAATTGGTTAGAAAAATATACAGTACACAAAGTGCTATAATTAACAAAGAAATAAAAAACAAAATAAGCAAAAAACAGGATACTTAACATTATATATTATAATTCTGAGTTTGCTCAGTGTCCTTCTTTCGATTAGCTCATTGTGAAATGGCAGAAACACTCACAACTTAACTTGTTAGGTAACAGATAGTTGAAACCTGAGACAACTTTTAAGAAAAAAACTCAAAATAACAAATGAGCTTAATAAAGTGACATGTCCAGTGCAATACCTAAACACTGAACTGAAGAAAACTGTAAAATGTCCTAAAAGACACACAGTACAAACACGGCCAATAAACCAATTAAAGTCAAATTCCCCTACTTAGCAAATGCAAACTCCGGAGAACAGCATGGAGCCTAATGAATAGCTTTGGACC